>NC_056746.1:960496881-960796881 GCF_019279795.1 Protopterus annectens
AATTAAATACTCAACAAACTGTAGAAAGGAAGGAGAACAAAGTAGAAAAAATTCCACTTAGCCAAGAGCCAGAGTAGAAGTCACCCGATCTGCTTGAGCAGCAAACGAGATCTGGGTAATCTTCCCTGAACATCATCGGATAGGATATACGCTCGAGCCAGTAGAAGCTCTTGAGATTTTGAATTAGGCCAAATCAGAACCGATGCTCGGTTCCGAACCCAACCTGCAATGAATGAAGGCGAGATAGGACAACATAAAATTATTATTTATAAGTGAGGACTGGAATTTGATTTGCAATAGGGAGGATTTATCAGGGGGAACCAGAAGGGACAAAATAACAGAGGGTAGATATCTGAAGAAATTTATGAAAATATTTGGTATGGAAGATGTGAATTCAATAGTAGGAAATTGGGCAGAATTTACATATTATTCCCCAAGGCAGAGTAACTGAACTAGACTAGATAGAAAAAAAAAGTTATGTACTCACCATAACATTACATCTGTGTTGTTCATATTCATTCTTCAACTGATGGGTTTCAGGCCTGATCTCAGATCTGACTCGGCTGCTTCTACCAGATCCTTGGATCCAAAATTCTTGAGTTTCTACCTATGCCTATAATGCACTGCCCACCTAACATACGTCAGATAGAGTTTGCTGTCCCTAGGATACAGTGGATAATGCCTTAAGAGAACTCAAAGAGGTATAGAATTAGAGAAAGGGCTGGAGCTCAAACAAGGAACAACATTTCCAAAGTGGTACACTGAGGCCACTCTAAGAGCAAAGGGAAGGGGGATAGGAGGGCAGGAAGTTGAAGAAGAATGAAAATGGACAATACAAATGTAACGTTATGGTGCGTACATAACTTTTTTATCTGATGCTGTCATTTTTATCCATTCCACAACTGATGGAACAGAATCTCCAACTAGATGAACCTTGGGTGGACCTCATGAAAGGATATTCCAGAGTACTGTGGAGCCAAATGCAGCTCTGTTTGTAGAAATCAAATCTAAACTGTAATGAGCAATAAAAGTATGAGCACTGGACCAAGTGGCAGATGCACAAATGTCATCTATGGAAGCCCTTGACCAAAAGGCTGAGGAAACCGCCACAGAACTCATGGAATGAGCTCTGGGAGGCTTAGGCAATGATAATCTTCTGCCATTATAGACAAAGGAGAAACAATCGGTTAAACATTTGTCCAGTGTGACTTTAGAAACTGACTTGCCCAATTTGTTAGTTAAGAAGGATATAAATAAGCGGTCAGTCTTCTGGAAATCCTAGGTTCTATGAAGATAAAAATGAAGTTGTTTATGCACATCCAACAGCTGGAGCATGTACTCTCATTTATTTGAGAAATTTGGAAAGAAAACTGGGAGGGTTAATGACCTGGTTGAAGTTGGACTTAGAAGTTATGTTAAACAAAAAATATGTGTTAGTCCACAAAGAAACCCTGCGTTTGTGGAAAACCAAGTAAGGAGGCTTGAAGGACAAAGCCTGGAGTTTGGATTCTAGTCTAGCAGATGTGATAGCATCTAGAAAAATGATTTTCCATTACAACATTTTTACAGCTGATCTGGCTGAGGGTTCAAAGGGAGTTTGGATCAGAACTTGAAGCACAGTGGTTAAATCCCAAGGGGCTGAAGGATCTTAGTGGAGGTCTAAGTAAAAAGACTCCTTTGGGAAAGGTTTTACATAATTTAGACGAAACTAATAAGAAGTTATGTCTTACCATAACGTTCCATGTTAGTTGTCTTCTTCTCGCCTTCTTTCTTGCTGGATGGGTTCAGAGCCGATCCTCGGCTCCGACTTGGCCTATGCTATAGCTCGAGAGCTATTTTTATCGGCTCGAGGCAGCCCTATATCCCACAATACCATGCGCTAACTCCCCAGATCTTGTTTGGAAGCTAAGACATAGTATCAATAATAATATTATAATAATAATATTATAATCCTCTTTTACGAGTACAGATTACCTGCTATTAACACTAAGGATACAAGGAAAACAACGCAACATATTGTATCTCCAGAAATGGAAGGACTCAGAAACCTCGAGTCTATCCAGGCTAGGGGGCAGGAGGGAGGGACGCAAGAAGAAGGCGAGAAGAAGACAACTAACATGGAACGTTATGGTAAGACATAACTTCTTAATGTTAAGTTGTCATTCTCGCCTTCATTCTTGCTGGATGGGACAGCGTCCCTAGCATCTTAGTCCTGGGTGGCTCAATAGAACAGACTCCTGAGTACATTGGAACCAAAATCAGCTCTATTTCTGGAGGCTAAATCAAGCTTGTAATGGGCAATAAAGGTATGTTTGGACGCCCAAGTAGCTGCTGCACAGATGGCATCTAGTGGTAACCTTGCTTGAAACGCCATTGAAGTTGATAGTGCCCTGGTTGAATGGGCCTTAGGCCTAGAGGGAAGTTGCCTGTGTCTCAACTCATAGACCAAGGTAATAATAGATGTCAGCCATCTGGAAAGAGTAACCTTCGATACCGGAAGCCCTTTCTTGCCTGCAGCATAAGAGAGAAAGTGCTGGTCTGACTTTCTGAATTGTTTTGTCCTGTCTAGGTAATACCGTAATTGGCGATGAACATCTAATGAATGTCATTTTTGTTCAGCCCTGTTGGTATAGTCTGGGAAAAAGACAGGCAAATCAATGGAGTGGTTTAGATTTGCTTCCGATAACACTTTTGGTAGGAAGGAAGGGTTTGTTCTCAGAGTTACCTTGTCTTTATGAAAAACCAAATAAGGAGGATGGACAGACAAGGCTTGAAGTTCCGATACCCTTCTGGCAGATGTTATAGCTACTAAAAACAGCGTTTTCCAAGAAAGAAGTTTGAGGGAGCAAGAAGCTGCAGGTTCAAAAGGGAGCAGAATTAGTGAGGTTAGAACTAAATTCAAATCCCATTGTGGGGGTGGATCTTTGACTGGAGGTCTGAGCAAAAAGATGCCCTTGAGAAAGGCTTTACAGAGTTTGTGGGACATAATATTTGCTTCTGAGAGTCCAACATGAAAATTAGCAATGGCCGCTAATTGTACCCTGATAGTGGCCGATGATGACCCTGAATGAAAAAGCTCCACCAGAAAGTCTAGAACCTCATGAATGGGTGCATGGAAAGGATCTAAGGACCTAGTTTGTGCCCAGTGTGAAAAACGCTTGCATTTACTCGCATAAGTCTTCCTAGTATTGGACTTATGGGAAGCCAGAATGATATCACGAACAGGAGGAGAAATAAGGGGAAGCCTGGCTATGGCTGGAAGTGGAGCAACCAAGCTGTGAGGTTGATGGAATGTAGAGACTGATGCAGCTTGCCCGTGAGGTGGGTCAACAGATCCGGAAGGGGTTCCAGATGCCAAGGCTGTTCCAGTAGGTATTTGTGCAGGAACGGGAACCAAACTTGTCGAGGCCAAAACGGGGCAATGAGGATCATTTTGGATCTCAATGCGGCTGCTTTCTGAATTAATTGCGGAATCAACGGAAAGGGAGGAAAGGCATAAAGAAGACCCCGGGGCCAAATGTGAACAAGAGCGTCTCTGAGGGGTTGGCCTGGCAGAGGAAAAAGTGTGAAGAAGTCGAGGCACTTGCTGTTTTGGGGAGTTGCGAAAAGGTCGCAGCAAGGCTGGCCCCATTTCCGAAAAATTCCGTCTGCTACCGCTTGATTTAGAGACCACTCCTGAGGCATGAGGATAATTCTGCTCAACCTGTCTGCTATGACGTTGGACTTCCCGGGGATGTGTGTTGCTATCAGAAACCGTTGAGATGAAATTGCCCATTGCCAAAGTCTGAGTGCTTCTCGACAGAGGGGGTAGGACCTTGTTCCGCCCTGCTTGTTTATGTACCACACCACAGACATATTGTCCGTTTGAATTGCTATAGTCCCCGTGGGAAGAGAGCTCTGAAGGGCTTGCAATGTCAAAAGCACCGCCCTCATCTCCAGGACATTTATGTGCAGGTGGCATTCTGACTGTTGCCAAGTGCCCTGGACCATCCTGCCCTGATAATGCCCCCCCCCCACCCGATCAGGGAGGCATCCGTTGTGACAGTGGCAACTGGAGGGGGGAGAGCAAAGGGTCTGCCCTGAAAAAGCTGAGGGGAAACCATCCACCAGGAGAGATGTTTCTTGCAAGATGGGGTTATCAAAATGTTGTGGGTCATTGGTAGCTGTTGAAAGGACCACTGAGAAAACAGCATCCACTGAAGGAGCCTCATGTGGAAGCGGGCTAATGGAAGTAGAAGAATTGCCGCTGCCATGAGGCCCAACACTTTCAATACTAGCTTGACTTGGACTCTGTTGGGCTGAAACAGGGGCTGAACATTCCGCCTTATGTCTGTCACTCTCTGAGGTGGTAATGTTGCAGACATTTCTGTGGTGTTTAATATGGCGCCTATAAAGTTTATACATTGACAAGGCGACAAGGAGGACTTTGCAAAATTTATAGAAATACCCAGACTGTTGCAAAGTTGAATAGTGTAATCCCTGGCCATTATGAGATCCTGTTTGGTGGTAGCAGAAATGAGCCAGTCGTCTACGTATGGAAACACCTGGAATCCTTTCTGTCTCAGGTGAGCCGTGACCACTGCCAAACATTTGGTGAACAACCGGGGGGCTGTGGTGAGACCAAAGGGCAGGGCCCCGAATTGAAAATGACTGACTCCCAGCCGGAAGCAGAGAAACCTCCTGGAGCGCCTGTGTATCTTTATATGGTAGTACGCATCCTGGAGGTCTAACGAGCACATCCAGTTGTCTCTGCCCAAAAAGGGTAGAATGGGCTGCAGTGTTACCATCCAAAATTTTGTCTTTAGTACAGAGTTGTTTAACCTGCTCAGGTCCAAAATGGGTCTCCATTCTCCTGTCTTTTTTGGTACCAAAAATAATCTGGAGTAGATTCCGGATCCTAGCTGATCTGATGGGACTGCCTGGATGACTCTTTTTTTCTAACAGCTTTTTTATTTCTAGCTGAGCCTGACCCCTTTGTGCGGGTGGTACGTCTGGTAGGGGTTTTGGCGGTTGTACCGGAGGGAAAGTGAAAGGGATTTTGTAACCCTTGGATATGATCTTCTGTACCCATGTGTCTTGGGAGAGGGATTGCCAGGCTTCCGGGTGCATCTTCCCCCAACTGCCTCCGAAGGCGGACAGTTGGGCAGCTTCTCAGGGATGCTGAAAGGGTTGGTCAGGAAAAGATTCCCTAGAGCCCTGGTTCTGAGGACCCCCTCTGCCCCAGGGGTGGTATCTGTTATTATTTCCCCCTCTGCCTCTCGGGGGAAATTCACCACGTGTGGCAGGCGCGACTCCCTGAGGTTTGCGGAACCACATCTTTCCTCTCTTCTGTCCCTTAGGATAAGGTCTAGAAGGCATGGAAAAACGGACTCCCATGGCAGAGAGAGTCTTACCATCTTGCTCGCATCTGGTGAGGGTATTCTTCACCTGAGGTCCGAACAATTCCGAACCGTCAAAGGGGATGTTGGTGAAGGACGCCTTGAAGGGATTGGCAAAGTTACAGAGTCGCATCCAAGCGTGACGTCTCAACGCAACGCCTGTGCCAGCGGCCCTACTCGCTCCATCGGCTGCATAAGAGATAAGCCGCATGGAGGGGTTAACAATGGAGTTCAGGGTAGCCAGCTGAGAGTTTATTTTGTCCTTAAACCCCGCAGCAGAAGGATCCTGTACCATTTCACCCAGCTCTTTGAGCAAGTCTCTCTGAAGGCGGGTGAAATGACATAAATAGTTCAGCGATCGCATAGAAAAGGTCGATGAAGCAAAGGTTCGCTTGCCGTACCTGTCCATGGTCCTGGACTCTTTGTTAGGAGGATGAACAGATACAGAAGGATCAGCCAATTCCTTCTTAGTGGCTGCTGCTACCACCATAGCATCAACTGAAACACCTTTGGTGAGAAAGGATTTGTCATCTGGTGCAGAAATAAATTTAGAAGGCCTCCTAGGGGTAGGTTCCATTGAATCAGGAGCTGCCCACGCCTTTCTAGCCACTACCTCCATTAGTGGATTGAAAGGGGGAGACACCCAGGAGGTGGAAGGGCGAGATCCAAAGGCGTCAAGGTAAACCGACTCGTCCCCGGAAGGTTTGAGAGTGGACCAATTTCCCCTCTGTCTTAGGATTTCCAGGATGTCTGAAAAGGAGACATCCTCAGAGGGGGATCTGGGGGAACCTTCTGACTCATCCAAGTCGGTGTCCGATGTGACAGACTCGGGGGAGTCTATGTGCTTCCTCTTACACTTTCTTTTCCTACGGGGTTCCCCTGAAACTTCAGGGGAGCCCTCGGAAGAGGAGGAGACACCCAAGGTGGGTACCCTACGCTTTGGATCTCTGCTGTCAGGTGTAGGAGGATGGCCAGAGACCGTAACAGGCACTACAGAGGGAGGAGCCACAGAACTTAACCTTGGAGTGGACACTGGGTCCAGCACACTCCTCATCACCTCGAAGGCTCCCCTATCAGATACCAAAGGTAGCCCCGGCTCCAAAGAGACCGGAACCGCCCCCGGAACTGACAGAGAAGGCTCCGAGAATGATGTCGGGGCCGAACTAACCAGAGCCGAAGCTCCGAGAGGGAGAGCGGAGTTGGACAAGGGTCCGATGCCACTCGGCCCCTCGGAGCCGACAATGGAGTCTCTGCGCCCGGACCTCTCCATGGATGGAACCAATGAAGAGGTCAGAGCCGACGACACCGGAGCCGAAGGAGGAAGTATCGGCTCCGACGTGGGCAAGGTCACGGTTCCGACAAACTCCGGCTCCGAACTCAAGAGATGAGTTGGAGGAGGAATGGATAGCTGTATCAAAGGAGCCACAGTCTGGTGAGATGGGCTCTGGAGCATTTGGGCCAGTGCCTGAGATTTTATGAGTCTACTGACCACCCTCTCGATGTCGTGGTCGGAGAGCCTGGATGACCTCGATGAATGAGTCCTATGACTCCGCTCCGATAGGAGAGGGGACCTCGGAGCCGATCTGACGGATTCTAGCGAAGGGGACCTAGAGCGCTTGCGCGCTGGGGTCAGCTCCGATGATGGTTTCAGCGTGGAAACCACTTTGCTCGCCTCGGAGCCAGATGGAACCGAGGTCGGAGCCGTCTCGATAATGCCAGCCCTCGGCTCAGAAGCTGGAGCCGAGGGTTTGGCGGTTTTTAATGACTTCCCTGAGCCAGACTTGGACGGATAGTCATCAGGCTTTAACAAGCCCCTTAGGATGAGCTTGTTACGCCTTTCCTGCAGGACTCTTGAACTAAATCCGTGACAAATGGAACAAGAATCCTGCAGGTGTAAAGGCCCCAAGCAATAGACACAAGAAGTGTGACCGTCTGTCAGAGACATTTTCTGACAGCACGAGTCACCCTTCTTGAATCCCGAAACCTTAGGGTCCTTTGGCATCCTGACAAAAAATAAAAAGGAACACAGTCAATCCACACACACACACTTATTTAAGTTAAGGGGAACTGACTAAAAACCCACACACACACTGAAAGGGGTGGGGGAAAACTAAGGAAAAGCCCGTAGGCCCAAGATAAAAAAACTAACTAAAGAAGGGGAAAAAGGGCTACCGAAAGGGTAAGGCAGTTAGAAGGGACCTAAAGAAGGGTAACTAACTGGAAAAAAACTACTGAGACTGAATATATATATGAAAAAAGCACTTACTGACCAGAGCCGGTAAAAACAGACTACCTCGCAGCGAAGCGGCAAACGAGATCTGGGGAGTTAGCGCGTGGTATTGTGGGATATAGGGCTGCCTCGAGCCGGTAAAAATAGCTCTCGAGCTATAGTATAGGCCGAGTCGGAGCCGATCCCATCCAGCAAGAATGACGGCGAGAATGACAACTTAACATTGTAGAATTATTTTCACCTAAGTGGAAATTCAAAATGGCAGCCAATTGGACCTTATTAGTAGAAAAGCTAGCCCCTTCAGTGAAGATTGAAGCTAAAAAATCAAGTACAGCTGGTACAGGGGCCTGAAAGGGGGTCCAGATGAATACAAATCTCTTCTTTTTTGCTTTGTAAATCTTTCAAGTCAAAGCTTTTTGAGAAGATAACAAAATATGATGAACTGGGGAGGATAGCCTGGACTGTCTAGCAATTAGCGGAACTGGAGAAACCATGCAGTCAACTTGAGGACTGTAATGTCCAGATGAGTCATACCTGTCAGGTGAGACAGGAGGTCTGGAATGAGATCCAGTATCCAGGGTGGATGTAGAAGGTGACACCAGAGGAAGAGAAGCCAAATCGGAAGAGGCCAAAAGGGTGCAATGAGGATAACTGTGCTCTCCAAATGGTATACTTTCTGTAGAAATTTGGGAATAAGAGATAGCACTGGGTAAGCATAGAGAAGATCGGAAGGCCACTTGTGTTCCAGAGTATCCTTTGTTGACTCCCCTGTTGGAGGGATCAGGGCAGATAACCTACTGCACTTGTTGTATAGAGGAGAAGCAAATAGGTCACAGCATGGCTGGCCCCATAGACAGAAAATTCTCTCTGCCAGTTTGAGATCAAGAGACCACTTATGAGGCATCAGCATGGACCTGCTGAGTTTGTCCTCAATCATGTTGGCTTGCTATGTGCTTTGTTATTAGAAAGTGGCCAGAAGAGATTGCCCATTGTCATACTCTTACTGCTTCTCAACACAGTGGATAAGATTTGGTTCCTCCCTGCTTGTTGATGTACCAAGCTACTGGCATGCTGCCCATCTGAATAGCAACTGTCCAGGAAGGAAGAATGTCTCAAAAGGCTTCCAATGCTAGGAAGACTGCTCTCATTTCCAGGACATTGATATGTGTCTTGGCCTCTTCTGGAGACCGTGTACCTTGGACTGTCCTTCCCAAGTAGAGCCCCCTACCCCAGTTGGGAGGCATATGTGGTCATGGTGGCCATGGGCAGTGGAAGAACAAATGGATAGCCTTCACAAACTTCATTTGAGTTAAACCACCAAAAAATATATATAATTTGCAAACTTGTGTGATTTTGACTGGGGCAGTTAAAGGCTGCTGAAGAATGGATCACTGAACTGACAGGGTCCATTGCCGAATTTGCATGTGAAACCTGGCTAAAGATACTAGGGTGATAGCTGCTGCCATGGATCCCAAAGACTGTATGATTAGTTGAGCTGGAAAAGAAGAATGCATGATTATTTCCTTGACTTGGGATTTGAGCATCTGTATTTGAACTGGAGGAAGAGAGGCTACCTGACTAACCATGTCCAGACGAGCACCTATGAATGCCAAGTACTGAGTAGGTGTGAGTTGTAATTTGCTGTAATTGACTGTGATGCCTAGATGAAGGCACAATTACAGCAAGTAATCCCTTGCCTGTAAAAGTAGACACCTGGTTAGGGCAGTTAGGAGCAAGTCACCTAGCTAAGGAAACACTTGGAATCCCAGCAGTCTCAATCAAGCTGGTACCACTGTCATGCATTTGGTGAATACCCAGGGAGCTGTGGTGAGACCAAAGAGCGATACTCTGGACTCGTACTGACTGTCTCAGAGCCAGAAGTGCAGATATCTTCTGGAACATCTGTTCATTTTGATGTGATAGTATGCATCCTGAAGATTTATTGAGCACATCCAGTCATACTTTCTTAGTGGTGGAATGGACTGAACTGTGACCATCCAGAACCTTGTATATTGAACAAACTGGTTTAGTTTGCTGAGATCCAGAATGAGTCTCATGTTTCCTGTCTTCTTTGGCACTAAGAAGTATCTTGAGTAGGTCCCAGATCCTCACACGTCTGGGGGGTACCTTTTGGATGCCTCTTTTTTTCTAGCAGCCTTTCTATCTCTAAGGCTGCTGCTTCCCTCTGATTGGGTGAAACATCTCAGATTCTTTTCATTTTTGTACAAGGAATTTGGAAAAAATGGTATGATATAGCCTCTGGATATAATTTTCTGCCCCACAGGAGAGTTGATACGTCTTGTCTGAGAAGAAATCCCAGAAACCCTGTTTTGCGGACCACCTCTGCCTCTGGGGCAGCATCTTCCATTAGAGTTCCCCCTCTGCATCTGGGTGAACTATCTACTCACAAGCCTTGGAAAGGGCCCAGGGATTTACAGAACCACATCTTTCTACCTCCTTGTTGATTCTGGGAAAAGAAACTTGGAGGGGTAGAACAATTTATTCTTACAGCAGACAAGGTCTTTCCTTCTTGCTCACATCTGGAGAGAGCGTATTTTGATTTAGAGCCATATAAAAAATATCCATCAATCAGGGCACTGATAAATGAAGACTTAAAGGGCTCCTCAAGTCACATAGATGCATCCAGGCATGTCTCCTAACAGCTATGGTTGAACCTGCTAACCATGAGGTACCTTCCACCGCATGGGAGATCAGCCTCATGGACACATTAGATATCAGTTGAAGGGTACCAGTTTTGAGGAAACTCTATTTTATTCCTTAGCAGACATAGACACAGAAAGGGATTTGGACAGCTCTTTAGTCAAATCTCTTTGCAATCTTGAAAAATGTGCCAGATAACTCAAAGACTGCACAGTAAAGGTTGCTGAAGCATAAACACACTTACCAAATCTGTCCAAGGCCCTGGACTCCCTGTTAGGGGATGGCTAGAAGAGCTCTGCTGTGCAAGTTCTTTTTAGGTGGCTGCTGCCACAACCATGGCATAAACAGGGACCCCCTTGCTTCATTGTGTCCTATCCCTGGTAAGGGCTAACATTTTTTCTGGACAATTAGGAAGGGCCCCACAGTAGCTGGTTTCTTCCATGCCCAGCGAGAAATGAGATCTAAGGGGGAGGGTCACCTAAGACATAGCTGAGCCAGACCTAAAAGCCTCCAGGAATGCCGACTTCTTTTGGGAAGGGGTATTAGAAGACAAACCACCTTTTTGTATCAAGAGCTCAAGAATGTTCCAATTGAGACATCTTCAGGTGAAGATCTGGGGGAACCTTCTCCATTGAAATTGGTGTCATCTGTGAGAGATTCCTGTGGGGAATCAAAGTGTCTCCCTTTTACATATTCTCTTTCAACTGACCTCATCAGTGGGATGGTCTGGTGAGGCATCAGAAGAGATGGGGGAGCCCTGATGGATGTGACTGGACACTTGAATGGACTTGTTGTCCCAGCAGAATGGAAGACTGAGGCTCAGAGTAAAGAACTGAAGGAGGTAAAGTTGTCTGATCTGAGGGGGGGGGAGGTGTACTTTCTCTACACAAAGACACGGCCCTCCCCACAATTTCAATGGCAGAGTGGTTGGGAGATACTAAAGTCGATGACAACAGAGCTGACATCTCCAGAACCACCAGCCCCTGTAACCCTGCAAGCACTCCACCAAGGATGGACTTCTGTAGAGGTTTTAGAGATTTTCTGGAAATTTTATGAAAATTTGTATAAGGCAGAGAAATGTGGAAATCAAGAAAGAGTATTGATGGAAATATTTATGGAAGACTTAATTATGCATAGATGAGGCTCAACAACTAACAGTTAAGATAAGGGGTGATGAGATAAAATTAGAAGTTATGTACCTACCATAACGTTCCATGTTAGTTGTCTTCTCTCGCCTTCTTTCTTGCTGGATGGGTTCGGAGCCGATCCTCGGCTCCGACTCGGCACTTGCTAAGCTTGAGAACTCCTTTTACCAGCTCGAGGCAACCCTATATCCCATGATGCAAGGCGAGACTACCTCAGATCTCGTTTGGTAGCTATAATACCCTGCTAAATAATACTATTCCCAAAGGAAGAGCAAAGACTAGCCTAGAAGAACTAGGCAAAAAGTTCTTAAGAAAGACTCTTTCTACTGAAAACTCAGGAGAGTGAAACCTGAGAAAGAGAAGCCCTTCAAGATCTGTCCAGGCCAGGGGGAAGGAGGGAGGGACGCAAGAAAGAAGGCGAGAGAAGACAACTAACATGGAACGTTATGGTAGGTACATAACTTCTAAATGTTAAGTTGTCAATCTCCTTCATTCTTGCTGGATGGGACGCGTCCTAGCACCTGTATCCTGGGTGGCTCAATGGAACAGACTCTTGAGAACTGTGGAACCAAACCTGGCTCTGTCCCTGGAGGCCAAATCTAATTTATAATGAGAGACAAAGGTATGAGGAGTGGCCCAAGTAGCTGCTGCACAAATGGTATCAATGGGTAGCCTATCCTGAAAAGCTGTAGATGTGGACAGGCTCTTGGTTGAATGCGCTTTCGGTTTTGAGGGTAGTTGCTTGCCTCTGAGCGAATACACATGAGAAATGGTAGAAGACAACCATCTGGATAAGGTCACTTTCGAAACTGAGAGACCTTTCCTGTTTTCTGCATAGGAAACAAATAATTGATCAGATTTCCTGAATTGTTTAGTTCTATGCAAATAATATCTGAGTTGACGATGGACATCCAAAAAATGAAGTTTTTGTTCAGCTCTGTCCGAATAATTAGGGAAAAAAAATGGTAGATCAATGGATTGATTAATATTAGTCTGAGAAACAACTTTGGGCAGAAAAGATGGATTAGTTCTTAAGGATACCCTATCCTTGTGAAAAACTAAGTATGGGGAACGGATACAGAGGGCTTGTAGTTCAGATACCCTTCTTGCTGAAGTGACAGCCACCAAGTATATTGTTTTCCAGGTCAGCAACTTTAACGAGCATGAAGCAGACGGTTCGAAGGGGGGTAAAATCAAGGATGCTAACATCAAATTCAGATCCCATTGTGGAGGAGGATGTTTTACTGGAGGCTTTAGGAGAAAAACACCTCTCAGAAAAGCTTTGCACAGTCTGTGTGACATTATGTTATGATCTTGCAAGCCTACATGATATTTAGAAATTGCTGCCAGTTGGACTTTTTAACTGTCGATGAAGAAGATCCTGACTGAAAAACTTCAGCCAGAAAATCCAAAATTGAATGTACCGGAGCAGTAAAGGGATCAATGTGTTTGGAGTTTGCCCATAGGGAAAAACGTCACCACTTGCTAGCATAAACCGTTCTGGTGGACGACTTTAAGGAAGCTATTATGATATCTCTAACAGGGTCAGAGATCATAGGAAGCCTGGCTAGGGAAGGAAGTGGAGCAACCAAGCAGTGAGGTTGAGAGAACGAATGGCCCGGTGCTGCTGACCCGTCTGGTGGATCAGAAGATCTGGAACTGGGTCCAGATGCCAAGGCTGCACCAGGAGATGATGATGTAGGGACGGAAACCAAATTTGTCGAGGCCAGTAAGGGGCAATGAGAATCAACTTGGCTCTCAATACGGTAGCTTTCTGAATGACCAGAGGAATCAGAGGGAATGGGGGAAAAGCGTACAGAAGTCCCCGGGGCCAATCCTGGGTTAGAGAGTCTCTCAGGGGATGGCCTGGTAGGGGAAAGAGAGTGAAAAAGTCTGGGCATTTGCTGTTTTGGGGTGTAGCAAAAAGGTCGCAACAAGGGGTGCCCCACTTCTGAAAAATCTCGTCCACTATCGATTGCTTGAGAGACCACTCGTGAGGCATGAGAATAGTTCTGCTCAATCCGTCCACTAAGAGGTTGGACCTGCCGGGGATGTGCATTGCTATCAGAAACCGATGAGAGGAGATTGCCCATTGCCAAAGTCTGAGAGCTTCTCGACATAAAGGATACGACCTGGTCCCGCCCTGTTTGTTGATGTACCAGACTACAGACATGTTGTCCGTTTGAACTGCAATAGTCCCCGAGGGAAGAAAGTCGTTGAGGGCTTGCAACGTTAAAAGCACCGCTCTCATCTCCAGGACATTTATGTGCAGATGGTATTCTGTGGGTTGCCAAGTCCCATGGACCATCCTACCCTGATAATGCCCCCCCCACCCGATCAGAGAGGCATCCGTAGTGACTGTGGCAACCGGAGTTGGGGGAACAAACGGTCGGCCCTGATGGAGCAGAGGAGAAGATATCCACCAGGTTAGATGAGTCTTGCACGATTGTGTAACCAGAATTTCGTGCCTCATGGGTAGGTTCTGGAATGACCACTGAGTGAATAACATCCACTGCAGAAGACGCATGTGGAAGCGAGCTAATGGTAGAAGTACAATGGCCGCAGCCATAAGACCTAGAACCTTCAGAACCAATCTGGCTCTGACCTTGTTGCTCAGTAATATGATCCGAACGTATTTTTGGATGCCCAGAATTCTCTGATTTGTTAGTCTGGCTAACATACTGATGGTGTTTAGCTCTGCGCCTATAAAGGTGATAGATTGGCAAGGCAGCAGAGAAGATTTTTCGAAATTCACTGAGATTCCCAACTGTTTGCAGATCTGCAGAGTGTAGTCTCTGCATTGGAGTAGCTGATGCTTGGTGGTGGCGGAGAGGAGCCAGTCGTCTAAATAAGGAAACACCTGGAATCCTTGACGTCTCAGATGAGCCGTAACCACTGCCATGCATTTGGTAAACACTCTGGGGGCTGAAGTGAGGCCAAAGGGCAGGGCTCTGAATTGATAATGACTGGTCCCCAGCGGCGGAGAAACCTCCTGGAGCGTCTGTGTATCTTTATGTGATAGTACGCGTCCTGAAGGTCTATCGAGCACATCCAGTTGTCTTTGCCCAAAACGGGAAGAATGGACTGAAGCGTGACCATCCGGAATCTTGCCTTTCTGACAAATCTGTTTAGATTGCTCAGGTCTAAAATTGGTCTCCAATCTCCGTCCTTTTGGGGACCAAAAAGAATCTTGAGTAGATGCCAGATCCTACTTGGTCTGCTGGAACTAATTGGACGGCTCTTTTTTCTAGGAGCTTTGAGACCTCCTGTTTTGCCAAATCCCTTTGACCGGGTGAGATGTCTGGAAGGGATTGGTGAGGTACGGGATACCTTTCGAAAGGGATTTTGTAACCCTCGGATATGATCGACTGTACCCATATGTCTTGTGACAGGGAACGCCAGGCTAATGGGTACAGCGATATCCTTCCCCCGACTGCCTCCAAGGGTGGACAGTCGGGCAACACCTCAGGGATGCTGAAAGGGTTTGTCAGGAAGAGGCTCCCTGCTACCCTGATTCTGGGGACCCCCCCTGCCTCTAGAGCGGCGTCTGTTATTGTTACCCCCTCTGCCTCTGGGGGTAAACTGACCACGTGTGTCCGGCGTAACTCCTTGGGCTTTACGGAATCACATCTTTCCTCCTTTCTGACCTTTGGGGTAGGGTCTTGAAGGAGTGGAAAAATGGACTCCTACGGCAGAAAGGGTTTTGCCGTCTTGTTCACACCTGGTCAAGGTCTCCTTAACCTGCGGTCCGAACAAAGCCGAACCGTCAAAGGGGGTATTGGTGAAGGACGCCTTGAAGGGGTCCGCGAAATTACAAAGCCGCATCCAGGCCTGACGCCTAAGTGCCACTCCTGTGCCTGCGGCTCTACTCGCTCCATCGGCCGCATAGGATATGAGCCGCATGGAGGAGTTGGTTAAAGAATTTAGGATTGCTAGCTGTGAGGCAATCTTGTCCTGAGCCCCAGCAGCTGAAGGATCCTGAACTACCTCACCTAGTTCCTTGAGAATGTCTCTCTGAAGTCTGATGAAGTGACAAAGGTAGTTCAGCGAACGCATAGCAAAGGTCGCTGAAGAAAACATCCGCTTGCCATACCTATCCATGGTCCTAGAGTCTTTGTTAGGAGGATGGACAGGCACGGAAGGATCCGCAAGTTCCTTCTTGGTGGCCGCCGCCGCCACCACCATAGCATCCACAGAGACGCCCTTAGAAAGAAACTGCTTGTCTGAAGGGGCCGTAATAAATTTGGATGGCCTCCTGGGGACAGGTTCCACAGAATCCGGGGCTGCCACGCCTTCTGAGCCACTACCTGCATGAGTGGGTCGAAAGGCGGAGACACCCAGGAGGTGGAGGGTCGAGATCCAAACGCCTCCAGGTATACCGACTCATCCTCGGAGGGGTCAATGGAAGGCCAGTTCCCCCTCTGTTTGAGGAGTTCCAGGATGTCTGAAAAGGAGACATCCTCAGAGGGGGACCGGGGGGAACCCTCCGACTCATCTAAGTCGGTATCCGATGTGGTAGACTCAGGGGAGTCTGTGTGTTTCCTCTTACACGTCCTCTTGCGCGGGGGTTCTCCTGCGGGATCAGGAGAAACCTCGGAAAAGGAAGTCATTCCCAATGGGGAAACCTGGGGCGATGGATCCCTGGGCCTGGGAGCAAGAGACTGGCAAGAGACATCAACAGGCACCGAAGAGGGAGGAGCTAAAGGAATGGACCGATGACCTGGCTCAGGTGCCAGGACACTCCTCATCACCTCAAAGGCTCCTCTCCCAGGGAGACCAGAAGACTCCTGCTCCGAAGAGACAGGAATTCCCGGCTCCACTGAAAAAGAAGGCTCCGAGGCCGATGTCGGTGCCGAGCTCACCAAAGCCAAAGCTCCGAGAGGGAGAGCGGGGTCGGACAAGGGTCCGATGCCACTAGCCCCCTCGGAGCTGACAAGGGAAACTCGACGACCGGATCCCTCCAAGGAAGGTCTCATGGAGGAGATCGGAGCCAAAGACGACGGAGCCGAAAGGGGAAGTATCGGCCCCGGTGCCGACACGATCACTGTCCCGAAAAGCTCCGGCTCCGAACTCTGGAGGAGAGTTGGAGGAGGAAGTTCAAGGGGAAGAGCAATAGCCGAAGTCTGTTGAGATGGGCTATGGAGCATTTGGGCTACTGCCTGTGACTTCAACAGCCTGCTTACCACCCTCTCTAAATCGTGGTCTGACAGCCTGGAAGATCTCGAAGATCGGGTCCGATGACTCCGTTCCGATAAAAGAGGAGACCTCGGAGCCGAGCGAATCGACTCCAGAGAAGGGGACCGAGATCTCTTCCTGGACGGAGCCATCGGAGCCGACGACCTCTCGGTTCCAGATGGAGCCGAAGACTTATCGGCTCCGATGCTGGATAACACCTCGGCACCGGCCGGTGCCGACAAGGAAACTGGAGACTGTGTGTCGGAGCCGGAAAGAACCGACACTACAATATCAGCAGTAGAAAGATCGGCTCCAGCCGGAGCCGATCTCGACTCTGAAGGAGTCGGAGCCACCAGGGAAGGCTTAACAACCGAAGCCTGAACCTTAGGTGGCTTGGAAGGTTTACCCGACCCAGTCTTTGTCGGTGAACCTTCTGGCTTTAATAAGCCATGGAGGATCAACTTGTTCCTCCTCTCCTGCAGGACTCTCTGGCTAAAAGAGTGGCATATAGCACAGGAGTCCTGCAGGTGTAAAGGCCCCAGACAGTAAACACAAGAAGTGTGACCGTCTGTCAGAGACATCTTCTGACAGCACGAGTCACACTTCTTGAAGCCTGAGACCTTTCCTTCTTTAGACATGGTCTAAGAAAAAGAAAATACACACACTCAACAAGATTCACACAATTAACCCCAAAACACACACAAACTGACAGGGATTAATGAACTGGGAGGCTTAGGCCTAACAGAGAAAAAATAAACTTTTACCCAAATGGATTGGAATATAGGGTGGAAACTATAGCTATAGCTATACACACTAGTTTGGAAACTTAACCAAAAGGAAAAAGGGAGAATTACCCCTGAATAACTGCTGAAAATTGAAACTCACCTGAGCTGGCAAAAAAGAGAGACCTCTTTGCAAAGCGGCAAACGAGATCTGAGGTAGTCTCGCCTTGCATCATGGGATATAGGATTGCCTCGAGCTGGTAAAAGGAGTTCTCAAGCTTAGCAAGTGCCGAGTCGGAGCCGAGGATCGGCTCCGAACCCATCCAGCAAGAATGAAGGCGAGATTGACAACTTAACATCAGTGATGTACAATCAATCTTCAGGAAAGTCTCCAGGAACAGATGGTATTCCTGTGGAAGTTTGGTAATTAGGAGGGAAGAAAGTGCTAAAGATCTGGAAGATTTTGTTTAACAGTATTTTAAAAGAAGAGGAAGTACCAACATCTTGTAAGAAAGCTGTGGTGGCTGTGTTACCTAAGGATGGCAAAGACACCTTCAGCCCCAGTTTCATATAGATCCATTTCAATTTTAAACCAAGATTATAAAGTATTTATATCTAAACTAGCTAAAAGAATGGCAAAGGTGTTGCCAAAATTGATAGATATGTTTAGTGTGTTTTTGTGGAGGGAAGGCAAACATTTGACATTAGCAGAACAATGATAATCCTGAGGGAAGCCGAATATAAGAAAATACCTCAGTTGTTGGTGGGTCTTGATGCAGAGAAAGCATTTGACAGAGTAAGCTGGGATTTTATAAGAAGCGCAATGGAAGCATTTGCATTCCCTGATACAACAAGGTTAATTAGAAGAGTATATAAAGGACTGGAGGCAAGAATTAGAGTAGGAGGATTCCTCTCGGATAGGCTGTATTTGAACAGAGGAACCAGGAAAGGGTGTCCTGCTTCCTCCTTTCTCTGTTATTTGCTTTATATTTAGAGTCACTGGCAAAGAAAATGAGGGACTCAGAAAGAAAGGGTATCATTTTTATGGTAATCAAGAAAAGTTGTCTTTATTTACAGATGACATTGTTTTGTACCTGATAAATCCAGAAAAGGATATCTCAGTGTTGTGGAACATTTTGAGACTATTTCAAGTATTTTTGAGCTATAAAATTAATGAGGATGAAGCAAAGGGTATAGCTGTAAATGATGTACTCACACATGAAT
The DNA here is from genome assembly GCF_019279795.1 of Protopterus annectens. Taxonomy (NCBI): domain Eukaryota; kingdom Metazoa; phylum Chordata; order Ceratodontiformes; family Protopteridae; genus Protopterus; species Protopterus annectens. The sequence goes on from NC_056746.1 coordinate 960,515,417, forward strand.
TAATTCAGTAATACTCATATTTTATGTGAACATGGTAAGATGAAGTATTTAGAGGTATGGATTAAAAATGCTTCTGTTATATGTCCATGCCTATGGATGTCAAGTTTGTGCAACATGTGTTCCATTTTGTTTCTATTTTGGAAAAACACAGGTAATTCTATAGTTTGGTTGAGATTTGTTTCAGAACAAACCTGGTAGGAATGAAGGATTTGTTCTCAGAGTTACTATATTATGAAAAATCAAGTATGGGGACCTTGATGGACAAGGCATGTAGTTCCGAAATTCTTCGAGCAGAAGTAACAGCTACTAGGAAAATGGTCTTCCATGATAGATATTTCAAATCACAGGATGATGCAGGTTCAAAGGGGGGGGGGGGTAAAATGATCTGTAAGAGCACAAAATTAAGATTCCATGTAGAAGATGGGTTTCTAATAGGTGGTCTCAAGTGAATAGTACCCTTAAGAAATGCTTTAGAAATTATATGTGACATGATGGGAGTCTGTTGATCACCAATATGAAAATTAGAGATTGCTGCCAATTGAAATCTAAGGGTTGCTGCAGCCGCTCCTTCGTGAAACAATTTAGTCAGAAACCCTAGAATTGAAGAAATCAAAGCCATATATGGATCAACATTATTATTTGACGTCCATATAGAAAATCTTTTCCACTTGCTAAGGTATAGTTTCCTAGTAGAAGATTTATGAGAAGAAATTAGGATGTTCTGTGCTGCAGGTGATAACTTGTGGAACCTGGCTATTCATGGAACTGGAGCAGCCAAGCTGTCAATTTTAAGGTATGAATTGCAGGATAAAGAACCCCTGATGAATGTATCAGAAGATCTCCAGGATCCATGGTTCTTCCAGTAGATGAGGCTGCAGAAAGGGGAATCAAATTTGACGAGGCCAGTAAGGGGATATCAAAATAATGGTCTTTCCCAGAGTGCTGGCTTTCTGTAAGAATTTGGGTATTACGGGAAACGGGGGAAAAGCATAAAGAAGTCCCGGGGGCAAACTGTGTACAAGTGCATTCCTTGGAGCATCTCCCGAGTTGGGGATCAGGGCAAAGTAGTTGCTGCATTTGGTATTGGCGGGGATTGCAAAAAGGTCGTAGGCAAGGCTGGCACCATCTGCGGAATATTCTTTCAGCTACTTCTTCTTCCAGGGACCACTCGTGAGGAGGCAGTATTGCTCTGCTCAGTTTGTCTGCTATCACATTGGACTTCACCAGAATGTGCATTGCTGTCAGAAAGCGCTGGGTGGAAATTGCCCACTGCCATACTCTCAAGGCCTCTCGACATATGATCTGGTTCCTCTGTTTGTTTATGTACCAGATCACTGACATACTGTCCGTCTGTAACGCAACAGTCCCTAGAGGTAGAACGTTTTGGAAGGACTGCAACCCTAGAAGTACCGCTCTCATAACTAGGACATTGATATGCAGATGAGCCTCGTGATTCTCTCATGTGCCTTGGGCTGTCCCTCCCTGAAAATTCCCCCCACCCACCTTATCAGGGAGGTGTCTGTGGTCACAGTGGCAACCGGGGTTGGAAGAACAAAGGGACATCCTACTGTCACTTGAGGAGAGGTCAGCCACCAAAGAAGATCCTTCTTGCATGACTTTGTTATCATGATGTGGTGAGACATTGGAAGTTCCTGATAAGACCAATGTGTAAAAAACAGCCATTGCAGTATCTGCATGTTCATTTGGCCTAATGGAAAGGCAATGATGGCTGCTGCCATGGTCCCTAGTAATTTGAGCACTACTAAAACTGGGGCTCTGTGTTTGGGGATGAGAATCAGAATTTGTTGTCGAAGATTCACCACTCTTTCCATTGGAAGTTTTATGGTCATGGAAACTGATAAAGACAGTACGTCTGGATGGCTGTAAAGCAGATTTGTCCCAGTTTATAGTAATCCCCAAACGACTGCAAAGATCTAAGGTTGTCTCCCTTGGTGTATGAGTTGATGCTTGGTGGTGGCGGTGAGGAGCCAGTCATCTAAATATGGAAACACCTGGAATCCTAACTGCCTCAAGTGAGCCGCGACTACTGCCATGCATTTGGTGAACACTCTGGGGGCTGTAGTGAGACCAAAGGCCACAGCCTGAAACTGAAAGTGACTGGCTCCCAGCCAAAAGTGCAGATGATCCCTGGATGTTCTGGTCATCTTTATATGGTAGTACGCATCCTGAAGATCTATTGAGCACATGCAATTGTCCTTTCCTAGAAAAGGAAGTAGACTGTAGCGTGACCATCTGAAACTTTGTTTTCTTGACAGATTTGTTCAACCTGCTGAGATCCAAAATTGGTCTCCAGTTCCCTGTTTTCTTTGGAACTAAAAAGAACCTTGAGTAAGTTCCCGATCCTCTCTGGTCTGCTGGAACTGGTTGGATGATTCTTTTTTTCTAGTAACCCTGTAATCTCTATGGTTGCCTGTTCCCTGTGATTGGGTGGAACATTCGGGATTTTTCTTCACAGAGGTTGGAGCGGTAGTAAAGGGAATAGTGCATCCTCTGGATATTATACATTGCATCCACTGATCTTTTGTAATTTTTAGCCAGGTGTCTGGGTACAAAGATAAGTGCCCCCCGACTGCCTCCAGAGATGGATAGGTGGGCCTCCTTTCAGGAGCGCTGGTAGGGCTTGCCAAAGAACTGATCCCTGTCACCCTGGTTCTGTGGACCCCCTCTGCCGCATGGACGGTGTGTCCCATTATTGCCCCCTCCTCTGCCTCTAGAGAGGGTTTCAACACATGTATCAAAGAAAGCTCCTTGAGCTTTATGGAACTACATTTTTCCACTTTTGCGACCTTTAGGATAAGGTCTGGTAGGAGTGGAAAAATGGACTCCTACGGCAGAGTCTTTCCATCTTGCTCACACCTGGTAAACATTTCCTTTACTTTTGGTCCAAAAAGTGATGAACCATCAAAGGGGGTGTTTACAAGGGATGACTTGTAGGACTCCGCAAAGGAACATAAGCTCATCCAGGAGTGTCTCCTAAGAGCAATTCCTGTACCCACTGCCCGACTTGTTCCATCCGCTGCATATGAAATCAGTCACATGGCAGAGTTTATAAGGGAATTTAGGGTAGCAAGCTGGGAGGTTACCTTATCTGAAACCCCCACAGCTACCGCATCCTGAAGAGTATCTCCTAACTCTTTAAGGAGATCTCTGTGTAGTCTGGTGAAATGTGTGAGATAGTTCAGGGACCGAAGAGTAAAGGCCGCTGAACTAAACATAGGCTTTCCATATCTGTCCATTCTCCTAGAATCTCTATTAGGAGGATGAACAGATGTGGAGGTCTTTGATAGCTCCTTCTTAGTGGCTGCCACCACCACCATAGCATCAATGGGTACACCTCTGGTAAGGAAAGCCTTGTCTTGAGGTGACGTAAAAAATTTATTCGGCCACCGAGGGACTGGTTCTATGGTATCCGGGGACTCCCACGCCTTTCGAGAAAGGAGGTCCATCAACTCATCAAAAGGCGGAGTCACCCAAGAGGTGGAGGGTTGAGACCTGAAAGCCTTCAGGAGTACTAACTCATCATCAGTAGGGTTAAGAGATTCCAGCCACCCCTATGTTTTAGAATTTCTAAGATATCCCCAAAAGAGATATCTTCAGAAGGGGACCGTGGGGACCCTTCTGACTCATCTAAGTCAGTATCTGATGTGATGGATTCCTGTGGGGAATCCAGATACTTCCTCTTTCAAGTTCTCTTCCTGGGAACCTCCTCAGAGGGAGCTTCTGGGGAGATCCCAGAAGAACAGGGCTCACCCGATGGGGGGACCTGAAACTCCGGGTCTCTACTTTTGAGGGATCAGTGAAGCAGAGACAGACACAGGAACTCTAGGGGAGGAGATTGCTGGCACAGATGATGTGGGTGCCCCAGGGGACAACACTCTCCTCATGACATCAAAAGCCCTGCAGCTTTGGTCCAAAGAGATGCCTAGATCTGTAGAAACAGGCAGCCTCTGTGGAGCTAAAACCGTGGGCTGCAAGCCCGAGGCAGGTGCCGAGCTCACCCAAGCCGAAGCTCCGAGAAGCAAAGTCGGCACCGAAAGATCAGTACAACTATCCTCTCCAGACTCGACTGGTGAGTGTCGGCTCTTAGACTCTAAGGTGGGAACCGAAGAGGTCAGAGTAGTCGGAACCAAAAGCCCAATGGGTGTCGGCTCCGATGGTTCCACAATCATCAGTTCTGAATACTCCAGCTCTGAAACTTTGGGTCAAATCGAAGGAGGAATTGAAGAAATGGGTTAAGTCTGGGTCAGTTCCAAAGTCCTAAGGGTTGGACCTGACAGAATTTTGGCTAGTGCCTTTGACTGTAGAAGTCTCTGTATCACTCGATCCATATCCTTATCTGATAGTCTTGAGGACTGGGAAGCAATGGATGATGTCTCAGACTGGAGAATAGGAGATTTTAAAGTGGGAGATACCGGCTCCAAGGCTGGGGACCAGCTCCCACTGACCACAATTACCTCCGGCTCCATAAGCTTAGGCGCCAAGGTGGCAGTCTTGCTAGATTTAGTTGCTTTTGAAGTCAATGAGCCCTTTCTCGGCTCCAACTCCGACAAAGAGCTTGTAGATACAGTTTTTGGAGATTTAGTAGGCTTGTCCTTGTCTAAGGCTTCTTGAAAAGAAGATTTCAAGAGACCTCTTGCTATCAGTTTACTCTTGCATTCATGAAGAACCCCAGAGCTAAAAGAGTGACAGCTGGCACAATTTTCCTGTAGGTGAAGCTCACCCAAACAATAAACACAATTTGTATGGCCATTTGTAACTGACACCTTCTGTCCGCATTTCGGACATTTTTTAAACCCAGACTTAACTTTCTCAGACATAACTCTGTTAACTGAAAATTACCCAAGGCAGAACAAACTCTAGTTCTATATATAACTATATAACTATATATATATATATATATATATATATATATATATATATATATATATATTATATAACACACAGCACACAGATAATATCGATATAAGAAATAACCCTAATAAAGGAAGGTCTCTAAGACTAACTATAATAACTATAAAACACACCAAACTGTTCAACAACTATTATACAACCCTAAAAAAAAAAAAAAAAAAAATGCAGGGTTGAATAAAAAGTATTTGCAAGTAATAGCAATAATAGCAAAGATATATTATTAATGCCCTAATAAAAAAACAGGCTACATATAAAGGATGGGGAGTAAATTATGTAATATAACTCTAACTATTCTAGTTCACTTATAGAAAAAAGGGCCTAAAAATAAACGGCCTCAAGAAAAGGAGAAAAAGCACTCTAACTAACAAAGACTAACAAAAGAGACAAGTGTCTCAAATAGTTACCTATAATCTAACAACTAACAATAAACAGGAAAGAAATTTTTTGTTTAGACAAATATCAAAAGTTTGATAATACTGGCCAGAGCTGTTCGACGAACGCCCGATCTGTTTCAGCGGCAAACGAGATCTGAGGGAACCTCAATTGCATCATGGGATAGGGAGTAGGTCACAAGCTGTTTGAAAACCTCGAGCTTTAGCATTTGGCTGAGTTGGAGCCGAGGATCGGCTCCGTACCCATCAGTGAGAATGAAGGCGAGATAGAACAACTTCACCTCATGTGTTTAAAAAAAATAAACATTTTCAATGGCACTCCTTTTTCTCAGTTTCTGTTTTCACACTGGGAGAACTGAATTTATGTTGTAGATTAGTGCCATCTTGGGACGTCCCTCAGTCTAGCTAAGTTATTGTTCCTTGCGGAATAATACGTAAATTCTGTCCAAGTTCCTAATACTGAATTTATGTCTTCCAAACCAAATACTTTCAAAAATATCTTCAGAAATCTACCCTATTTTGTTATATTGTTCCCTTCTAGGCCCCACTGATAAATTCTCACTGCTGCAAATCAAATTCTGCTGCCCCCCCCCCCCCCCATAAGTAATTTTCCCTACTAAAGTTGACTATTTCTCCCAAATTTATCCTAAGTTCCATAATAACAATTTTTGGTGGAATATAAATGCATGCCAGCATAATCTTCCTCCCTTAACAATAATCTCTTACTACCACAAATCTACCATTTTTGTCTTTTTCCCTCTTCTATCACTACTGGAGCCCCTCTAGCAATTAATATTATTACTCCCCTATTCCTTTGTCTTAGATATTCTGCTGAATATCCATTCTGACATCCTTTCTCTATCAAATTCACATGCTCATTTCATTTCAAATGTGTCTCCTATCGCATTGCTATTTGTTCTTTGCATTTCTTAATATAGCGCACTACTCTTTCCTTTTTGTCTATGCATGTAAAGCCAAAACAGCGGATTCTTGACATAAAATAGATAGTTATAGTAGAGGAACAGGAATGGTTATATGAAAATCTTTAACTGTTCAGTCAACCACTCAACTGCTTTTTACTCACATCAAATGCATCTTTTGATTCCTTTCAAAAACAGTAAAAAAAAGTAATTTGCTTATGTGCTGTTGCCCATTATCATTTTCAGATTTTCCTTCAGTTATAAATCTCAAATGTGCTCTGTCTTCAAGAAACTTTTCCAATACTTATTGGATTTTTGCCACTGCTTCCACAGGTGTAAAAATGTCACTGATCCCCTTCAAAGATTCACTTTCAGTTGTGCAGGATGTGGAGGCCAGAATCTGATATTTTTTTTATCTGTACTTTCAGCCTTTTGTCTGAATGAGCAATATAACAACAATTTGAAATTAATCCTGGACAAGTCAGTCATTGTTTGTTCAGATCTACAGTTCTCCATAGCTTATAGAAAGATTAACAGCAAATGTGCATTTTGCAAAATGGGAGTGTGGGAGCTCTTATAAAATACGTGTTAAACGCTATCTTCTCTGAGTACTTCAGTTTTGATAAAGTATGCTTTTTACAAAAGATGCATCTATTTCACTGTCTGTTAATAAACATTTGAGTGTTTTTTTATTATTTTTCTCAGACAACAGCCATAACTTGAGCCTCTGCTCCCCTTAAGAATGACTGCTTAGTGCTTATCTTATTTTCCACACAAGTAGTTCATGTTATTGCTTGGCATAACTGGAAAGTCAATAGTGGTATTTTCCTAGTTTTTTTCTTTCAGTTCATCTGATTGCAGCATCTATTCTTAAGCTACAAAGCCTTAAAGGTTATTCCACATTTACCTAGTCATCTCTCATGTATACCTATGGTTCTAGTCTTGCTCCAAACCTGTTAGTGGATATAAAACTACATGTCCATAACTGGATTATGGCTGCTGTCCTCATTGGTGCTTATCCACCTGCTGGAGGTTTTATATGTTGTAGCTGAATTGGTAAAAAAATGAATTAGTAACAAAATATAACATGCAATCTACAATGTAAGTCACTGTAACTGGCGAGTGAAATACAGCACTGTGCCTTTTTTGTCACAGGTATACTGATTATTAATATGGCTTGTTGGGGGGGGGGGCAGCAATGAGTCTGCATTGTGTATGACAGTACATAAATTGTACAAGGATAATGGTGGCTGATGGTACTCTATGGGGCTCTTGTGAGGTTAATTCTGGAATATGTGCAGATTTTCATAATGTTACTTCAGAACTGATAGGGATTGAAGGAAGTTGGTCAGGATGACTTATGCCTTTCTTGGTTCCTTCTCCCACAGATTCCTATCACAATGCTGACTCTTTCTAAGAAAAGAAAGACTTACAGTGAGGGTTGTGTTTTCAAAAGTTTATTGTCTGACAACTATTTCGTGATTGAACAACATGGTGTTAATGTGTGTAAAATTTGTCAAAAACTATAAGGAGAGATAACATAAATAGAAGTTATGTTCTTACCATAACGTTCCATGTTAGTTGTCTTCTTCTCGCCTTCTTCTTGCTGGATGGGTTCGGAGCCGACCTCGGCTCCGACTCGGCCACTCTAAAAGCTCGAGAGTTGGTTCCACCGGCTCGAGGCTCCCCTTATATCCCACAATGCTAGGCGAGAGTTACCTCAGATCTCGTTTGTAAGCTAACCCCAGCTTATAAAAGTAACAGACTAACTGTAAAAAAGAGTCCACCTCTAACAACAGGAAGAAAGAAGGGTGACCTACATCCTGAACCAGGAAATATGCATAATAGCATATGTCTAAGAAAGAGGTGGTAGAAAGAGAGGTCACAATCACAACTCCTCTAGGTCTGTCCAGGCCAGGGGGAAGGAGGGTGGGATGCAAGAAGAAGGCGAGAAGAAGACAACTAACATGGAACGTTATGGTAAGAACATAACTTCTATATGTTAAGTTGTCTATCTCGCCTTCATTCTTGCTGGATGGGACCGCGTCCCTAGCACCTTGTCCCGGGTGGCCTAACGGAACAGACTCCTGAGAACAGTGGAACCAAAGTTAGCTCTATGCCTAGAAGCTAAATCCAACTTATAATGAGAAATGAAAGTGTGAGGAGTAGCCCAAGTAGCCGCTGCACAAATGGTGTCAATTGGCAGTCTGTCTTGGAAAGCTAAAGAAGTAGCCAAAGCTCTGGTGGAATGAGCCTTAGGTTTATCAGGCAGCTTTTGATGTCTAATCTCATATACAAGGGAAATCAATGATGTTAGCCATCTGGATAATGATACCTTTGAAACTGAAAGTCCCTTTCTGCTCTCCGCATAGGAGACAAACAGCTGATCAGATTTTCTGAACTGTTTAGTTCTATCCAAGTAGTACCTCAATTGACGGTGAACATCCAGGCAGTGTAATTTTTGTTCAGACCTATTGGAGTATTCTGGAATAAAGACTGGTAGATCAATGGATTGATTCAGATTTGATGTCGAGACCACTTTAGGCAAAAAGGACGGGTTAGTTCGTAAGGATACTCTGTCCTTATGAAACAAAAGATAAGGAGGACGACAGCTGAGTGCTTGAAGCTCTGAAACTCTTCTAGCTGATGTAATAGCTACCAGAAAAAGAGTTTTCCATGATAACAATTTTAAAGAACAGGAAGCTGCAGGTTCGAAAGGGGGAAGAATCAAAGAAGCAAGAACTAAATTTAGGTCCCAAGGAGAAGGAGGATTTCTTATAGGAGGTCTGAGAAGAAAAACTCCTTTCAAAAAGGCTTTGCAGAGTTTGTGGGACATTAGGGCAGATTCAGAAATACCCACATGAAAGTTAGAAATAGCTGCCAATTGAACTTTAAGTGTAGAGGGAGATGAACCTGCATGGAAGAGTTCAGCTAGAAAATCAAGGACTAGTTGGATGGAAACGGTGAAAGGATCTATGTCCTTTCCTTGTGCCCAATATGAGAAGCGTTTCCACTTACTCAAATAAATCTTTCGAGTGGAAGATTTATGGGAAGCTATCAATATATCTCTAACAGAGTGAGATAATTGAGGAAGCCTGGCTAAGGTTGGAACTGGAGGAACCAAGCAGTGAGGTTCAGAGAGGGAGGAGCGATGAAACTGACCCGACTGATGGATCAAAAGATCTGGAACTAGGTCCAGATTCCACGGTCGCTCCAAGAGAAAACGATGTAGAAAGGGGAACCACACTTGTCGAGGCCAGTAAGGAGCAATGAGGATCAATGAAGCCTTCTGAGCGATAGCTTTCTGTATTACTTGAGAGATCAGTGGGAAAGGGGGAAATGCATACAGAAGTCCCCGGGGCCAAACTTGGACTAGAGCGTCTCTGCTGGGTTGGCCTGGTAAAGGGAATAGAGTGAAATATTTTCTGCACTTGCTGTTTTGGGGAGTAGCAAAAAGATCGCAGCAAGGCTGACCCCACTTGAGAAAAATTTCTCTCACTACAGAGTCTTTCAGAGACCACTCGTGAGGCATGAGAATAGCTCTGCTCAACTTGTCCGCAATATGATTGGACTTCCGGGATGTGCGTTGCTATCAGAAAACGCTGAGAAGAAATCGCCCATTGCCACAGTCTGAGTGCTTCTCGACACTGGGGTTATGATCTGGTTCCACCTTGTTTGTTGATGTACCACACTACAGACATATTGTCTGTCTGGATTGCAATTGTTCCCAAGGGAAGAGAGTCTTGAAGGGCTTGCAACGCTAAAAGCACTGCTCTCATCTCCAGAACATTTATGTGCAAGTGGCATTCGTTTGGTTGCCATGTGCCCTGGACTGTCCTGCCCTGATAATGCCCCCCCCACCCGATCAGGGAGGCATCCGTTGTCAGTGTAGCAACCGGAGGAGGTGGAACAAAGGGTCTTCCCGACAGGAGATGGGGGGAAGACATCCACCACATGAGATGCTTTTTGCACGCTTGCGTGATCACAATGGTGTGAGACATTGGAAGTTCCTGGTATGACCATTGAGTAAAAGCATCCACTGAAGGATCCGCATGTGGTATCTGGCTAATGGAAGGAGAGGTATGGCGCTGCCATAATTCCCAACACCTTTAGAACTAACCTGGCTTTGATTCTGTTGTTGTTGAGAAGGAGTGATACCAATTTGTGAATGTCTGATATCCTCTGATGTGTTAGCCTTGCAGACATGTTTATCGTATCTAGATTTGCGACTATGTAGGTAATAGTACGACAAGGCGACAAAACAGACTTTTCGCAATTTATTGAAATACCCAGCTTTTGACAAACGCGAAAAGTGTAATCTCTGGCCATCAGAAGGAGATGCTTGGTGGGAGCTGTGAGGAGCCAGTCGTCCAAATATGGAAACACCTGGAATCCTTGTCGTCTCAGGTGAGAAGCTACCACTGCCATGCATTTGGTAAACACCGGGGCAGTGGTGAGACCAAAGGGCAGGGCCCTGAACTGAAAATGACTGGTTCCCAGCCTGAAGCGGAGGAATCTTCTGGAGCGTCTGTTCATCTTTATGTGATAGTACGCATCCCGAAGGTCTATAGAGCACATCCAGTTTCCTTTGCCCAAAAGGGGAAGGATGGATTGCAGCGTGACCATCCGAAATCTTGTTTTCTTGACTGATTTGTTCAAGACACTGAGATCCAAAATTGGTCTCCAGTCCCCTGTTTTCTTTGGAACTAAAAAGAACCTTGAGTAGATTCCGGATCCTTGCTGGTCTGCTGGAACTGGCTGAATTGCTCTTTTTGCAAGCAGTTTTGAAATTTCCAAAGCTGCTAGATCCCTTTGAGCGGGTGGAACATCTGGAAGGGATTTTTTTGACTGATTTGGAAAGCGGAGAAAGGGGATAGAATAGCCTTCGGAAATGATGGACTGTACCCATTTGTCTTGAGTCAGGGATAGCCAGGCTTCTGGGTACAGTGACAATCTTCCCCGACTGCCTCCGAAGAGGGGGACTCGTGCAACACCTCAGGGATGCTGAAAGGGCTTGTCAGGAAGGCTTCCCGATTGCCCTGGTTCTGCGGACCCCCCCTGCCCCTAGGGCGACGTCTACCATTGTTATTCCCACCTCTGCCTCTGGTGGGAAAACGACTCTGTGCGTCAGGCGAAGTCCCTTGAGATTGTTTACGGAACCACATCTTTCCACCCTTCTGGCCTTTGGGGTAAGGCCTGGAAGGAGTAGAAAAACAGACTCCGACGGCAGAAAGGGTCTTGCCATCAGTCTCGCACCTAGTCAAGGTTTCTTTCACTTGAGGACCAAAGAGAGATGATCCATCAAAAGGGGAGTTCGTGAAAGACGTCTTGAAAGGGTCCATAAAATTGCATAGCCGCATCCAGGCATGCCTACGTAAGGCCACACCTGTCCCTGCGGCTCTGCTCACTCCATCAGCCGCGTAAGAAAGAAGGCGCATGGAGGAGTTGGTTATGGAATTAAGGGTAGCCAGCTGCGTGTTCATCTTATCTTGAAACCCGCAGCTGTAGGATCCTTAACATTTCACTCGCTTCCTTGATCAAGTCCCTTTGAAGACGAGTAAAATGGCACAGGTAGTTCAGCGAACGCATGGTAAATGTCGCTGAGGAGAACATCCGCTTCCGCATCTATCCATGGACCTAGATTCCTTGTTAGGTGGATGGACAGGTACTGAAGGATCAGCTAGCTCCTTCTTTGTGGCAGCAGCTACCACCATAGCATCCACAGAAACTCCTTTGTTAAAATTGTTTGTCTGCTGGTGGTGTTATGAACTTAGAGGGTCTCCTGCGAGTGTGGTCCACTGAATCAGAAGCCGTCCATGCCTTCTTAGCAAGCACCTGCTTGAGGGGGTCAAGGGGGACACCCAGGAGGTGGAAGGACGAGAGCCAAATGCCTCAAGATACACAGATTCGTCCTCCGAAGGGTTGAGGGCTGGCCAATTTCCCCTCTGTTTCAGGATCTCCAGAATGTCTGCAAATGAGACATCTTCAGAAGGGGAACGGGGGGAACCCTTAGAATCATCCAAATCTGTGTCTGACGTGATGGACTCAGGTGAGTCAATGTGTTTCCTCTTACACTTCCTCTTCCGAGGGGCCTCTTCTGCCAAATCAGGAGAGGCCTCGAAGAGGATGAAATCCCACAGGGGGCTCCTGAGGAGCTGGCTCTCTGCGGTCCGGGATGAGGGAGTGAGTTGACTTAGCCTGAGGCACCATAGAGGGAGGGGCGGACGGAGCCGACTGTGGAGTAGAGCCAGGCTCTAACACACTCCGCATGACCTCGAATGCACCCCTGTCAGGCAGAGCCAGAGGTCCCCGCTCCGAGAAGCTAAGAACCCCCCTCGGCACCGACAGTGATGGCTCCGAGGCCGATGTCGGAGCCGAACTCACCAGCCAAGCACCGAGAGGGAGAGGGGGTCGGACAAGGGTCCGATGCCACTCACCCCCTCGGAGCCGACGAGGGAAGTCCGGCGCCGAGATTCTTCCAAGGAAGAAAACGAGCCGACGACGGAGCCGAAGACAATTGTATCGGCTCCGACGCAATCACAGTCTCGGTTCCGACATGACCCGGCTCCGAGCTCAAGAGAGTCGAAGGAGGAATATGTTGATGGACCGGGGCAGGCATCGACTGATGAGTCGGGCTCTGAAGCATCTGGGCCAGTGCCTCGGACTTAAGTAGTCGACTCACTACCCTCTGAAGGTCATGATCCGACAGCCTCGATGACCTAGAGGAGTGAGATCTTTGGCTCCGTTCAGACAGCAGGGGAGATCCTGGAGCCGAATGAACGGAGCCAAGAGATGGTGACCTGGACCTCTTCCTAGTTGTCGGCTCCGAAGGTCTGGTCGGAGCCGACACGGGAACTTCTACTACCTCGGCTCCGGCCGGAGCCGAGGGGGCCACAGAAACTGTGGACTGAGACTTATCGGCTCCAGCCGGAGCCGATGAAGGCAAAGGTTGAGAAACCTTAGGTCTCGGCTCAGTTGCCGGAGCCGAAGACCTAGATGCCTTAGAGGGCTTCCCTGTTGAAACAGACAGGGAATCCTCTGGCTTGAGTAAGCCTCTAAGAATCAATTTATTCTTTCTTTCCTGCAGGACCCTGGGGCTGAAGCCATGGCACACAGCACAGGAGTCCTGCAGGTGCAAAGGCCCCAGACAATAGACACAAGAAGTGTGAGCGCCTGTCAGAGACATTTTCTGACAGCACGCATCACACTTCTTGAATCCGGAGACCTTTGCTTCTTTAGACATTTTTATCTGAACAGGTGTACACAAACACGCACACAAACACACTAGTTACACCCTGTCAGGTTAATTATAATAAAAGCAGTACTAGTAATTTAAACTAAAATAATACACACACACTCCACTAGGGAAGGAAAGGCCTATAGGCCCAAGGGAAGAACCAAAGGTTCTTGAGGAAAAGAAACGGAAATTTTTGGAAGGGAATAAAAAGTTTTCTAAACTACACTAAACTAAGTAAATATATTAAATTAAAGGGGTTTTTAAAGACTAATTTCAACAAGAAATAGTACTCACCAAGAACCGGTAGAAACAACCAACCTCGAAGCTGTAGCGGCAAACGAGATCTGAGGTAACTCTCGCCTAGCATTGTGGGATATAAGGGGAGCCTCGAGCCGGTGGAACCAACTCTCGAGCTTTTAGAGTGGCCGAGTCGGAGCCGAGGTCGGCTCCGAACCCATCCAGCAAGAATGAAGGCGAGATAGACAACTTAACATAGTGTCATTACACTACAAAGGATGCAAGTTAAATTTGACAGCATCACTGAACAACTGAGGAATGAAAGAATAAAAGCCCTGAAACAAGGTTCTAACACCCAACAGCAATTTTTTAAAGTCACACGCTTGAGCTGTGAAGCACCAATAAAAGTCAGCTATTTGATAGCAGAGTGATAACAAAAAGAGGCAATTCATTCTTGGATGGAGTTTGTGAAAGACTGCCTTGGCATATTTGCAGATGAGGCCTACCCAGAGAAAAAATTCACAGGGAGAAATCTGAGCCTTTCAAATCAGACCAGTACAAGATACGTTGAGGACCTATCTGCAAACATCAAGGATAACCTTTATAGAAGACTACAACATTGTCAGGTCTACAGCTTGGCAGCCGATTAAAGTATTGATGTTGGAGATGTTCCTCAACTGGCTATATTTGTTTGAGGAGTTAACAAGTCTTTTGATGTGCTAGTAGAATTGTTTGGAGGTTTATGAAATAAAAGACACTGCAAATGAAAAGGGCATTTTTAATCAAGTGAAATAGGTGTTGGAGAAAATGAAGCTCAGTGAAGCAAACTCTGTGGGGTCACAAATGATGGAAGTCCACCCATGGCAGACAAGCAAAGTGAATTTGTAAGTTCAATAATGAAGTCATTGCAGGGGCGGCTCATGCTATTGGACTGCAGGACTGCAGCCCTCCCAGCTGTACAAAAGTAAAATAAAACAAAAAAGAAAATGAAATAAATAATAAACAAGAGTCCCGGAACATCACGCATGCGCACTCGCAGCATTCGGACCGCTGGTGAACCAGTCTGGAGCATGTGCACAGAATCCAGACTGTCTCCACCAGCAGTCCGGAGTATGAAGACAACATTCAACTCCAAAGTTTCGCAGTAGTCTATGCAGTTACAACTGCACAGACTGGAAGGGGATCAGACTGCAACATCCTCAGGCAGGAAGGACTATGTGCTCTCGCGGGAAGGAAGGACAGGATCAGAATGGGAATTACTCGGCAGATTTTGCGCGGGCTTTACTCCACATGGAAAAAAACTGCTTTACAGCAGCTTTGGCTCACGGCATTACTTGGCGCAGAAAGGATGTACTCAGCATGGAAAGGACTTTACAGCAGCTTTGGCTCAGGTAGTGTGTGTGTGTGTGTGTGTGTGTGTGTGTGTGTGTGTGTGTGTGTGTGTGTGTGTCAAGCCCCAGTTGCTACATGGCGGTGGGTAGAGAATAAGGCTTGAACCCTGTACCTTGGGGCCAAGTGGCAAGAGCCTGAATTCCCTACCCACCACCATTTATAAAAATTTGCAGATTTTTGCCTCATATTTGTTCTGTTCCTCATAAAATCTGTGGTTGCTGTATTTTTGTTTCCTAACACAGTCAGTAGTGCAGTCTGGTTTGATTCTTGGCTGGGGTGCCTTCTGTATAGAGTCTGCATGCCCTCCCTGTGTTTGTGTGGGTTTGCTCTGGTATCCTCCCATCTTGCAAAGACATGTGTCTGGAGTGTTTCTGCTGAAAATTGGCTTTTGTACCAAGTCAGACTTTCCTGGTTAACAAATGTTAAGTAAAAATGACAAGCATTTGAATTTCAGACTTCATATTCTTCAAAAAGTACATGGTAATGCAAAACCTATTATTATAGCAATTTTCTAAGTTTACAAGATGGAAACTGTCACTATTTTGGGGACTGTATTCCCACATTATTGGCTTCATCCAGGTTTTTTGTGCCAAGGTTGAGAGCTATGGTGAGAACTGAATTCATTGAATATGTTTGGGGACTGTATTCTCCCATTATTGGCTTTGTTCAGGTGTTTTGTGCTAAGATGTTGACAGTTATGGTGAGAACTGAATTCACTAAATGGTAGCCATTTAAATTTCAGTCCTCCTCTCTTTCACAAAACTGATAATTTGGCATAGTGGTATGTTGCTCTGACTATTTTGCACAGGGTCCTGGGATCAATACTTGGCAGTAAAATGTATGGTGGTAACACAGCATTTTATTCTAGCAACTTTCCAACATTATATAAGCAATGTTTAAAATGTATCCCTGTTTTTGGTCTTTTGCCCCCCCCCCCCCCAAATTTTGGATTTTTCCAGATTTCTTGTGCTGCAAAGTTTACAGATACAGCTGAGTGTCAAGTAGATTTTACAAGAAGCTGAAAACTGCATAGGAACAAAAGTTTAGTGCTGCTTATGTTGAGTCTGCTTTAATTGTTAGTAGCATAACAGGTAGTGTATTTGCTTTTGATGCAGAAGGCTGTAGGTTCTACTCCCACAGTAAGCAGATGCATTGCTTATACTGTATTGTATTGTATTGTATTGTAAAGGGGGTGGATGCTGCAGTCCTTTTTAGTGAAGATCCCTAGTAACTATATGAACCTGTTATCAGTTTGCCATCCATTCCCTATTGCAATATTACTAGCTTACCGTTTTTTTAATGCAACATAGGCAATTTATTCCTCAAGGACAACAGGCACTTCATTTGTAGATGAAACAACAAAATATAAAGCTGTTTGCTAGCAGCAACCTCTTCATTAGTTACAGATTTCTTTAATGTGGAATTATTTAGATGACTTTTACTTCTTCAGAGATTGTGCATATTTACTGATACTGGTGGACTGTAGAAGTTTGAGTAGACTTTTATGATAGAAATGTTCCGAATTGGGCAGTTTTGTCATTATTGGTTCATGCATTTTGTTTCATTGTTTACTGGAAAAATGTTCAAAACAACAAATTTAAAATGCCCTCTAACAACTGTACTATATTTTACAAGGAATATAATTTAATACAATCAGGAAGATGTATGAAAGAGCATGTTTATGTTTCATGTGCAAGGGGCCTATGATTTGAAAACAGCCCAAAGTTAATCTTTATCTGCCACTGGCAAAATGTATTTTCTTTGAATGTGGGTTTCAATGCTGTTTCAATGAATGTGAGTTTCAAGGGCAGAGAAGTTTTAATGCTAATAAGTCTGGTTTCATTGTGAAATTGCATTGCTTTGTTTAGCAGATGATTTAGTGTTTGTGCTGTAAAATGCAAAATAAAACTTTCAAATGAAGTCCAAATCATCGTAGAAGTAAAGCAGTATGCACATTAGTGTTTATGGTAAATGGGGTGAAATAGCCAAGTAATGGTTCATTGGAATGGCTGCAGGGGGGAGGCTCCATTCGACCATGATTTTGTGAGGGGGAAGGGTGGCAAACTCAAAGACAGCCCCGGCTGAACTATACCTCTCAACTGTCCAGATTTTCACAGAATGAATAGATTTTTACTTCTTATTTTTGGTTTGTTCCTCATAAAATGTGTGGCTTTCTGGCAAATAATTTAGAAATTAAGTGACTAAATAATGACAGACACTGAGTTTCAGATTTCATAACCTTCAGAAAAATGCATGCTAAAGCAAGACCTGTTATTCTATCAACTGTCTCAGTTTATACAACAATTGTTAGTACTGTTTATATGTTCCCCCAGTATATTTGGCCTTGTCCAGATTTCCTGCATTAACAGGTTGAGAGGTACATGCAAATAAATTGCTTTATAGAATTAGGCATATCCAAACCTCTCAAATGTCCCCAATTTTGGCTCAGAATGTTGCTCTTCCCCTAATAATCCCGCCGCAAAATGGCAATTTTGGAAGAAAACGTGGAGGGTTTACAATTAAGAAATAACTGTAATAATCAGTTATAGATTACTTTTATTTCAGAAATGCATATATATTATTTTATTTTGTCAGCTGCTCAAGTTAGCAGTACTAATATTAAAAAGTGTCCCTTCTTTGACAGGTTCCCAGCTATATTGTGTGGCTATTTTATATTTTTGCATCACATTTTTGGTCCATTTTTCATAAAATTGTGTTTTTTGGCAAATTAGTGGCAAATCATTAAAGACTGAAATTAGAAAATAATGATAGACATTTGAGTTTCAGATTTCATACCCTTCAGAAAAATTCATACTAATGCAAGACTTACTATTCTATTATCTTTCTAAGTTTATAAGAGCAATATTTAAAAAGTGTCCTTATTTTTGGGCTTTTGTCCCACTTTTATGTATGGCTTTGTCCAGATTTCTTGCTCTAAGGTTGAGAGGTATGACAAATGTGTCAGGGCCATCACAGTCAGCCAGAGACATTTCAAATTGTGACATACTTGTTGCACCCCACTCCTCCATGTAGTGACTCTGTATGTGTCTAAGCAAGGCAAGGAGCAGTTATGCTGTATAAATGTGCAGAGTATCCCCCCATCCAAGGTAGACACAAGTCCTACTTTTATTCTGTCCTTGATTTTGCAAAATGTTCTGGTTTCTATCATATTTTTATACTGTTGATTTATGCTTATTATTACGCAGAAAGTGCCTGTTGCTCTGTGTTTAAGTAGCAATGCTTTAATGACCATCAGGTAAGCTTGTCTGAGATTGTAAGATGCAAGTAAGCTTTAATAAGCATACTGTTAAAGAATTGCCAGCATTGAAAGCCTTTATGTTGTTGCCATGCAGAGAATACTTACATAAGTAGATAATGCATAAGCCTTGGGTATTGAAATGCATATGACAGTATTTGTAATAAAGGACAGGATTACATTATTTTAAGAAGCTCATTACATTTGTTGGAGACTTGCAGTCATCTTTGCAGGCTTTACCTGTAAACCAAACAGAATGCCAGTCTATCATGTGCTGTCAATTACCTGTACAATAATCCTTTAAGCAATGTATCTTGAGCTTGTTTCTTGTTTGCATTTCATTTCTTACTTTGATCATGTTTTCCCCATGAAACAAGTAGATAGTTGTTGTCAGGCAGCAGGTCTTTTTTGGATAAGAAACATTTTTACAAGTGGGGGTATCACAGAGATTGCTACTTTCAGCATGTTACTTGGTACTTTAATAAAGCTGAATATAAATTAGAATTAGAATTGCAGTGCAAGGAGAAGTGGTTTGAGTTGAGTGCTGCTTGTTTTTCTTATACTTGATTTTGACTGGCATTCCAGTAATGTATTTAAAAAGTAATTTATTTTTTCATGCCTCACAACCTTTTTGTTTCCATCTAGATATTAAGTAAACTGTCATGCAGCCAATGCATTGAAATATTTTTTTTCTTCTACACTTCATGTTGTCTTGATTGGACTCTCATAATGATGGTTTGGCACCCAGGACAGCGTATTTAATTAAAGTTCCAGTTTTTGTGGCGTTGAGCATAGCTCCTCCCCTTTATAGTTGGCCACACCTCTTCCCATTGGCTCCACCCATTCAGCTGTCTCCTGCAGCCCCCCTTTGATTTGAAGTCACCAGCCACCACTGAGTCATTGTCACAGGAATTCATGGCAAATCACTACATAATCCAAGAGAACCTGTGGGCCAAAACACTTTGAAAGAGGTAATGGAAAAAGTCACTGAAACTGCTAACTTTATAAGGTCAAGGAATCTGAATCACAGGTAGTCTAAAGTCTGTCTTGAAAAAGTAGGCGTGCAGCATGATGTGATTTACTTCTGTCAAGAGTGATGGTTGATCAAAGCAGCAACACTAATCAGATTTTAGTTATTGCATGAAAAAATAAAATCTTCCATTGCTGACAAAGGAAAAGATGCCACATTTTTAGTAGATGACCGGCTTTTCCTGTAGACCAGAAAATTGTTTGCTGACAAATATGAAACTAAGGGGAAGACTCAACTAGTTAACAGAATGTATGAACTGAAAATCCAATTGCTTTCATTCAAAAACTGAAACTGCTGTAAATTTATCTGTCCAAGCAGAACAGTCAACCACACAAAATGCTGTTCTCTACTAGCCAGGCTTACTGAAGAATGCAAACGCAGGTATGAGGAGTTCTATAAACACCATAATAGCCTGCTGTTTTAATTGCTACAAAAAATAATCTTCATCACAGTTAGTTTTAATGTCACTTTTCTCTACCTGCATCAGTTGCTAACATACAATTCTTACTTAACTGTCTGTACTTCCATAGTTTGAGCCATTTTGCAAGCTTGTCTTTCTCCTCTCTCTCTTTCTCTCTTTCTCTCTTTTTACAGTAATGTTCTTTATTGCTTCTTAGTTCAAACTGGATTTTTTCCTTTTAGCCTTTCCCTTGCCTCTATTTTTAATCTTCTCTGCTGAGCAATACAAATCTTGAATTCCAAAAGTGTCAACTGTAGTATAAAGTTTAATAGGGGTTGCATGAACATTATAACACAGCACACTATATTTCATAAAAGTGTTGTATTTGCACTTTGCCTAATATTATTTATCTCATCAGCCCAGTCATTAATATATGTAAAAAGAAGTTATATCTTACTATAACATTCCATCTGTGTTGTCTATCTTCAAATATCCCTGATAGGGGTTCATATTATAAGCACGAAAACTGAATTGCGCGAACACCTATTGAGCGACACGGAAAGAGAGAATAATCACAATATCGAAGGTATGAATGGATACTGCCATAGGGAATTCATTTTGCTTCAATGGAGTGCGATCTTGGAGTTGGTATATTTACGTAGGGGGGGTGTGGGGGGTGCAGGGGGGCTTGCCCTCTGCATACAACAGTTAGTGACAGTATTTGTTTGGTGGTTTTGTCGTGTTTGGGATTCGATGCTTTGGGCTTTCGCCCTTTACGTATTGCTCAATAGGTGTTCGCGCAATTCAGTTTTCGTGCTTTTAATATGAACCCCCTGATAGTGGGTTCAGTTTCAAACCTCAGAACTGACTCGGCCATTATTCCAACTCGCTCCTTCCAAAAACTCTCGAGATCAGCTCTACCCATAATGCTCCTCGCCAAATTACCTCAGACTGAGTTTACATAGAAAAAAATGACAACAACCATATGTATAGAAAAAGAAGAGAGACCTTTTCTGAATGTAGTGAAGAGGAAATATGTCACAGAGGAAATCCGATCCATCATAAAACTTATGGGACAGGGGGAAGGAGGGTGGGTATGTCAAGGATATGTGATGACCGGCAACACAGATGGAACATTATGGTAAGACATAACTTCTTTATATGATGTTGTCAATCTTCACATATTCCTTGACAGTGGGGCAGAATCCCCAGCAATCTGAATCTTGGGAGGTCTCATGGAAGAATATTCCTGAGGACCATTGAGCCAAAGGAAGCCCTTCCCCTAGAGACCAAATCCAATTTGTAATGAGTAATAAAGGTATGTGGAGAAGTCCATGTAACTGTTGCATAAATATCATCTAAGGAGACCCTAGAGTGAAAAACTGCAGATTTGCCTACTGCTTTGGTGGAGTGTGCCTTAACAGGCCTTTGCTGCACTATATCCCTGTTGTTATAGACAAAGTTAATGCAGGTCTTTAGCCACTTAGCCAGAGTAACTTTGGAAATCGATTTCCCTTTTGCCAATGAAGAAAAGGAAACAAACAATTGATCTGATTTTCTGAATTTTTTTTGTCCTCTGCAAACAGAAACAGAGTTGTCTATGGACATCCAATAAATGCGGGTAATATTCACCTTTGTTAAAGAAATTTGGGAAGAAGGATGGAAGTTGGATAGGCTGGTTCAGATTGGTTTCAGAAACTACTTTAGACAGAAATGAAGGATTAATTCTCATGGAAATCCTGTCTTTATGAAAGATTATATAAGGAGGTTTACAAGATAAAGCTTGAAGCTCTGAAATTTTCCTGGCTGAGGTGACAGCTACCAGAAACAAGGTTTTCCAAGACAGGAATTTTAGATCACATTTGTTGAAAGTTCAAAGGGGGGATAAACTAGGGATTGGAGAACTAAATTTAGGTCCCAAGAAGCAGATGGCTCCTTATATATAGGTCTGAGCATCATAGAGCCCTTCAAAAAGGCTTTGCAAAGCTTATGAGACATGAGGGACAAGCCATTCAGACCCAAGTGAAAATTGGAGATGGCAGCCAGATGCACTTGAATGGTAGACTCTGAGGCTCATGCTTCAAAAATTGATGTCAAGAACTCTAGAACTTTATTAACTGGAGCCGAATATGGATCAGTATTAAACTTAGATATCCACCAGGAAAATTTGTCCCCTTTGCTGAGTTACAACTTTCTTGTTGAGGGTTTGTAACTAACCATAGCAATTCTTTGACCTGGTGAACTGAGAGAACTGCCTGGTGATCATGGGAACTGGAGAAGCCATGCAGTGAGCTTGAAGATGTGTAGATTTGGGTGAACCAAGCCATTCGGATGGGACAGTAGGTCCAGAGTTGGATCCAGACCCATAGGTTTCCAAATTAAGTGAGGCTAAAGAAAGGGAAACTAGATGTGTTGAGGCCAGAATGGGGCAGTAAGAACTATCTTGTTCTTCAACCTGATGGCTTTCTTTAGAAATTGGGCTATGAGGGGAATCAGGGGAAAAGCATAGAGAAGACAGGGTGGTCCAATCGTATAGAAGCGCATCTCTCGGTGACTCCCCCGGCAGCAGAGGAATCCTTAGCGAAGTAGCTGCTGCATTTGGCCCCATTGGCGAAATATCTTCTCCGCTACAGAAGGGTTGAGAGACCACTTGTGAGGCATCAGAATATTCATCTGCTCAGTCTGTCCGCAATCATGCTGGAGCTCCCTGGAATGTGCATTGCAATGCGAAAGTGGTCGGATGAAATTGCTCATTGCCAAACTCTGAGGGCTTCTCAACAGAGGGGATAGGATCTGGTTCCCCCTTATTTGTTGATGTACCAGACTACTGCCATGTTGTCTGTCTGCATTGCATCATTCCAAAGGGGAGGTTTGGGTGGAATGGCTGCAATGCTAATAGCACTGCCCTAATCTCTAGAACAAATGAGACCATGTGCCTTGGACTATTTCCCAGATAATGTCCCCCCATCCGGAATGC
Source organism: Protopterus annectens (assembly GCF_019279795.1). Taxonomy (NCBI): domain Eukaryota; kingdom Metazoa; phylum Chordata; order Ceratodontiformes; family Protopteridae; genus Protopterus; species Protopterus annectens. The sequence goes on from NC_056746.1 coordinate 960,538,190, forward strand.
ATCCATGGTTACTATGGCTTAGGGTTGAGAGGGAAGGAATGACCAACTCATCAAGATCTTGTTGGAGTAAAGCCACCATTGTAAATCCTGCTTGCACTGGTCGGTAATGGTGATCAAGTGAGACACTGGCTGGTCCAACATGGACCATTGTGATGCTAGAAGCCAATGAAGGATTTGCATATGATATCTCGCTAATGAGACTAGAGTGATCAAAGCTGTCATTGACCTTAAGACTTGAAGGAGTAGCCTTGCTGGTACTTTGTTTTTGCAAATGATCTAACTGATTTGAGATTTTATTCTTTGTAGCCTTTCCATAGGCAGGGATGTGACACTCGTGATCGTGTTTAGACTTGCTCTAATGAACCCTAATTATTTTTTTGTAGTTTATGGTAATGCCTAAAATGCAGTAGAGCCGAAGAGTGTGGTCTTGAGCTCCTTGAGAAGATGCCTTGTGGGAGCGGTAAGGAGCCAGTTGTCTAGATATGGAAACACCCAGAATTCTTGCAGTCTGACATGAGCTGCAACCACTGTCATGCATTTGGTGAACACCCTTGGGACTGTGGTGAGACCAAAGAGCACTGCCCTGAATTGATAGTGATTGGCTCCCAGATGGAAGTGCAGGAATCTTCTGGACCGATTGTCCATCTTTATGTGGTAATATGCATCCTGAAGATCTATACAGCACAACCAATCGTCTTTTCCTAGAAAGGGAAGAATAGACTGAACCGTGACCATCCGAAATTTGGTTTGCTGAACCGATTTGTTCAGCCTGCTGAGATCCAAGATTAGTCTCCAATCCCCTGTCTTCTTTGGCACTAAAAAGAACCTTGAGTAAATTCCAGATCCTGTCTAGTCTGGCAGACTGTTTGGATGACTCTTTCTTGAGCAGTTTTTGAATTTCTAAGACTGTTGCTTCCCTGTGACTGGATGGAATGTCTGGGATTTTGGTTGTAGCCTTTGGTTGCACTAAAAAGGGGATATTGTATTCTCTGGTTATAATCCTCTGCACCCAGAGGTTCCTTGTTATACTTGGCCAGACATGTTGTTGCAGGGATAATTGCCCCCACTGACCACCTCCAGAGGATGGCAATCAGGCTTCCTTTCAGGAACGCTGATAGGAGTTCCAAGAGAAAGGGTCTCTGGAACCCTGATTCTGCAGGCCACCTCTGCCTCTTCCACAGCGTCTTCCATTATTACTCCCCCCTCTGCCCTGGGAGAAGTCATTGCCACATGAGTCTTGGAAAGGCCCTTTGGACTTTTTGAACCATAGCCTCTCACTCCGCTGGTTCCTGGAATAAGGCCGCTGGGAGTGGAAAAGCGTACACCTATGGCAGAAAGATTCTTTCCATCTTACTCACATCTGGCTAGAGTCTCTTTAACTTTGGGATCAAATAAGGATGTTCTGTCAAATGGGGCATTGACAAAAGAAGATGTAAATGGTTCCATGAACTCACATAACTGCATCCAGGTGTGTCTGCTTAAGGCTACACCTGAGCCCGCAGCTATTATCTTCCCTTCAGAGGTGTGAGCAATTAGCCTCACAGACGAGTTGGAGATCGATTCAAGGGTGGCAAGCTGAAAAGTCACTTTGTCTCGGACTCCTTCAGATACTACTCCTGTATCTGACAGTTCCTTAATCAGATCCCTCTGCAACCTGGTAAAGTGTGTCATGTAATTCAAGGACTGAAGGGAAAAGGTTGATGAAGCATAGATGTGCTTCCCAAATCTATCCAGAGTCCTAGATTCCTTATTAGAAGGATGGCTAGTGGGACTTTCATCTGCAAGTTCCTTCTTAGTAGCTGCCACTACCACCATGGAGTCTACTGGAATTCCCTTAGCCCAGTGCTGTTTATCCGTAGGGTCTGTCAATATGCAATCTGGTCTCTTACGGATTGGCTTGATATAATCAGGCAACTTCCATGCCCACTGAGCAATCAGTTTAATGAGATTGTCAGCAGGTGGAGAAATCCAAGAGCTGGGGGGGTGGGCATAAAAGGCCTCAAGGTATACTGATTCCTCTGAGGAAGGTTAAAGGGAAGTCCAGCCACCCCTCTGTTTCAGGATCTCTAGGATGTCCCCGAAGGAAACATTATCAGGGGGAGGCCTGGGGGAACCTTCCCCTTCACTGAAATCAGTATCTTCCATGAAAGACTCTTCAGGGGCACCCAAGTGCTTCCTCTTTCACTTTCTCTTCACAGGAACATCTTCATTGGGATGCTCCAGAGAGGTATCCAAAGATGACGTAACCACAGTGGTTAGATCCTGAGCCTTCTGTGCACTCTGTACCAGGAAAGAGGCTGGAGGAAGCTCTGGTCAAGGGAAAGGCCAGATATCTGGTTTGACAGGGTAGGCAACAATTGCCCGCAATGGACAATGCCCTCTCCATGGCCTGGAAGGCAGCCCCCCCCCATAGAGTGATGGGAGCCTGGAACCAAAACTAACTCCTTTGGAACCATGGTCCCACCCCACACCAAGGAAGCCACCTGCAATGCCGAAGCCGTGGCTGAGCTTATGAATGCAGATGCACTGAGGGACATGGACAGCTCCAAAAAACTGAAGATAAAACCTTCCCCCAGAACCTCCAACAAAGCTACCAAACCAAGAGGTATCTGGATCCTACACACCTGAAGCACTCAGGGTAGCCATCGGTACTGGAGAAGGAGCTCTGACCGGCAATGAACCAGTCAAAGTTGGGACCATTGACACCACAGGTTCTGAAGTCTCAGTGGGAGTCAGTAGAGGAAAAAGAACTGGAGCATAAGTGGACATGGTTCCAGTGGCAAGGGTGCTAGGAACCACCATTGAAGGCAATCCCCTCTCTGCAAGGAGCTGGTCCTCCATCCTCATTATATCTGATTCAATTAAACTCCTGGTGGATCGGTTAGAGGACATGGAAAGAGATCTGGAAGGGTGTTTCTCCAAGAATGGACTTGGAGGGTGTTCCGCAAAGGGATCTACCAAAGGATAATATTGTGTCCATGCTAGCAGTTTAAGGGAAAACTCCTTTGGTTCATGGACCTTTCATTTCATGTAGGAGGGATCTATAGCTGTGGTCGGCACTGAGGAAGCCAGTGCAGAAACCAGCACCAGCGGCACCAAGGATTGAGATTCCTGACTTGCTGGTTCCAAAGATACTTTTGGGACCTAAGCGGATTTAGACATTTTGGCTGATGGTTCCGAGGAAAGATTGGGAACAAAATGAGGTCTCTTTTTGGACTTCTCCCTCTTGCTGGAAGAAGAGGAAGAAGTAGAGGATGAAATGGCCTCTTTTCTGGGTCCTGATAAGGACTCTTCAAACTCGGATTTCAATAAACCCCTCAGAATGAGTTTATTTTTATGGTCGACTAGAGCCCTATGGCTGAAACTATGATATATGGCACAGATTTCCTGTAAGTGTACAGCCTCTAGGCATTTTTCTGTCACACTTAAGACACCTCTTAAAGCCCAAGGTGCCTTTAACTGGCTTGTCTGCCATCACAGAAACTCATACATACACAACTGCTCACACACTGAAAAAAGCAATGATACAGCTAACACTATTTTTTTTATTAAAAAGAAGAAAAGAAACAATTAAGTACCTGCAATGGTACACAAGGAATACCTGAACTGTAAGAGGGAGATGTACCAACAATGGTATGTAAGAATTACCTAAAGGTAAGATAAAGAGGATTGCACGCACACTAAAAAGTCAAAAAGGAGGAGCGGGTAGAAGAACAATAAGGATTATTTAGAAAAATGATAATTATCTAGAAAAAGAAGAAACTTACCAAAGTGAAACTGCTGTCACCTGTGAGCTAAGGAGATAACATGTCTGGCACTTTGAAGAGGCAAACAAGATCTGAGGTAATTTGGTGAGGAGCATTATGGGTGGAGCTGAGCTTCGAGAGTTTTTGGAAGGTGCGAGCTGGAATAATGGCCGAGTCAATTCTGAAGTTCGGAACCGAACCCATTGTCAAGTAATATGTAAAGATTGACAACATCAGATCAACAATTTTTCAAGCTGTGCCAATTGCACAAGTACAATCATCCATGGCAAGTCTGCCTTTACTATCAATACCCAGCTTTTAAGATGAGGAACTTTTACATATACACATTTATTTCATTGAAAAAGATACTTTTACTTTAGCAAATATGTAATGGCACACTCATTTAAGAAATCCACTCTCAGTGACAAACAATTGAAGTAAAAAAATTAAAAATAACCACAAATATCTAAATCAATAATCACAGAATTTGCAGAAATTAAAACATCAAGTAAACTAAGTCAACGAATGTGAGAAAATCATACAAGCTAATCTTATAAAAAGGTAAGTAATACATATAGCAGTTTTTCTGTCCTACCATAACAACTGTGCAAGTCACAATAAGATGCTCATTACCACTCACAGTTGAGGCTGCAGTTATAACTAGCTAGGCCCCTTGGGAGAACTAAAGCATGCCTGTTTGCAATCTATCCCTTTCTTCCAACAAAAAGTAAAAATTTGAGGCGAAAATTAAAATATAAAACAAAATAAAGCTTCTCCTACCAAAACGTTACATGGGAAGTTTTTCCAAAATGGCTGCACATTGAGTAGCAACTTAATTCTAGTGTTCCCAGTGTAAAAACAGAAATTCAGCAGAGAAAGCCAATGGACTTACATTTCTGGGTACATTTCAGTAACTGGCTAGTAAGTGCACTGCCTGGATACCATGAAATACAAAGGACCTGAAAGAAGATCAGCTATAAAAGGAAAGTGAAGGAAAATCACTGACTGAGAAAAGTACTGCAGCTGTTCAGCAAAAAAGCAGTGTAAGCTGCAGACATGACTTCCAGTGATCTGAAAAGTATAATACAACTGCACACAGACCTGGTTAAAATAAACAAAACATTGATATAGTATATCAACTCAAATAACAAAAGGCTGGAAAATGGAAGATGCTTTAAACAGATATTTGGATGATATGATAAAACTGCGAAAATCAGTGGTCAAAATGAAGAAAAGGCTGGCTGAGTATGAGACTGCTCAAAAAGAGATGTTTAAAAAAAAATAATAGAATTAGAGGACACGGTACGTAGGGGAAATCTGTGATTTTCTGTTGCACCAATGAAGCTGGAAGGAACAGACTCTATTACTTTTATGAAAGTAAAAATAAGCAACTGGACTTGTATTCTACAGCAGAAGTTAATTGAAAGGACACGTTGTGTATGTCCTCCAAACCTGGCTACAATAAAGCAACCTAGACCTTTAATAGTAAAGATACAATCCTACCAGCAGAAGGAGATGATTCTCACAAAACTGTGGTATAGGGACAAAGTACTAAAAGTTGGAGAAAGCAGAGTGTTTGTGAAGAATGATTACTCACTGTACACAAGGCAGAAGAGGAGTAAATTTATTCCACTGTTCAGGGACTGTCAAGAAGCAGGTGAGAAATTCAAACTGCTGTACCCAGATATCTTCAAAATATTATTTCCTGGAAGGATAAAATCATTTTTTGATGAAATACATGCTAAGGAGGAAATACAAATGTTTGTCTAGCAAAAAGTGAGATGTGAAACAAAAGGAGATTCTGCTTCTTGTTCTCCTGGTAATAAAGATCACAGAGAGACTGTGCCAGTGAAACATTTTCCAATGTTTCAATGGAAAATGCTTGAGAGAAGGAAAGAATCACAAGAGTTGACTGGAAGAATCAAGAGTACATTGGTAATGATGCAGAGACAGGATATGGGAGATGGAGATGAACAGGAATGAAACCAATGACTTTCAAATTGAGAAATGTGGGATTAAAAAAAGAAGTTATGTACTCACCATAACATTCCATGTTTGTTGTCAATCTCACCTTCATTCTTACTGGTTGGTTCGGAACCGATCCTCGGTTCTGACTCGGCCATATACTAAAGTTCGAGGTCTTCCACTGGCTCGTGGCTGTATCCCTATCCCATTATGCTGTAGTGAAGCTCCCCAGATCTTGTTTGCTGATAACCCTAAGTACCTAAGGTACTATCAATATATCACAAGAAGACAATGAAGAAGGTCAGAGACACACTTTACAGGAAATAACCTCTTTGTCCTCTTTATTCTCCAGGAGCCATTGGTAGGGGAAAATAAGGGTGGGATGTAACAATGAAGGCGAGATGGACAGCAAACATGGAATGTTATGGTGAGTACATAACTTCTTTGTGTTATATTGTCCTATCTCACCTTCATTCTTACTGGTTGGGACAGTGACCCTAGCACCATTGGGTGTCTCATGGGAGAATATTGTTCAGGACAGTGGACCCCACAGAGGCCTTGTCCCTGGAGGCCAAATCTACTTTGTAATGAGTTATAAAGGTATGAGGTGTTGCCCAAGTCACAGCAGCACAAATGGTATCAAGTGGTAGTCTAGCTCTAAAGGCAGAAGAGGTTGCCATGGCTCTTGTAGAATGAGCTTTGACTTTAAAGGGAGGATCATGTTACTAGATTTATATATAAAAGTGATACAATCTGAGAGCCTTTTTGAAAGAGTGACCTTAGATATAGGGGCACCTTTCTTTGCTTCTGAGAATGACACAAACAACTGATCAGATTTTCTGTAATTCTTTCTTCTGTGCAAGTAAAAAAGTAATTGCCTATGTACATCCAATTGGTGAAGCTTATATTCTGCCGTGTTGCTGGTAATTCTGTGGACTAATTTAGGCTAGAGTCTGAACATACTTTTGGCAGGAAGGATGTTTTTTTCGAAGAGAAACCCTATCTTTATGAAAAATCATATATGGTGGTTTAATCGATAAAGCTTGCAGTTCTGAAACTCTTCTGGCAGAAGTGATGACCGCCAACATACTTGTTTTCCATGTTAAAAATTTTAGATCACATAATGACGCATGTTCAAAGGGAGGAAGGATTAAGCAGGAGAGAACAAGGTTTAGGTCCCATGGTAGTAAGGGTATTTTTATGGGTGGCTTTAACAAATGAGTCCCCTTCAGGAAGGCTTTGGATAGTTTGTGGGACATCAAGTTAGGGGCAAAATATAAGCATATGGAAATTAGATATTGCTGCTACTGTACATGAATGGTAGCTGCAGCTGTGCCTTCATTAAATAAATTTGCCAGACATTCAAGGATAGAAGTTATTGGATAAGCATAGAAGGGACCAATGTGTCTTGCCAATGCCCAGGAAGAAAACCTTTTCCATTTGCTGATATATAATCTTCTTGTTGATGCTTTATGAGAAGAGATCAAGATATGCTTGACAGAATGAGGGAGGTTAGGAAGTCTGGCTATATTTGGAATCTGAGCAGCCAAGCTGTCAATTTGAGGGACTGAAGACAAGGGTGGAGCATTCCAGACATATGAGTCAGAAGGTCTGGAACTGGGTCCATAACCCACGGCTCCTCCTGAAGGTGAGGCCATAGGAAGGGGAACCAAATTTGACAACACCAATATGGAGCAATGAGGATCAACTTGTTTCCCAATCAGCTGGCTTTCAGGAGAACTTTGGGTAACAGTGGAAAGGGAGGAAAGGCATGAAGGAGCCCCGAGGGCCAATCGTGTACAAGTGTATCCCTTAGAGATTCTCCTGGAGGGGGGATCAGGGCAAAAAAGCTGCTGCATTTGGCATTCATGGGAGTGGCAAAAAGATCACAGCAAGACTGGCTTCATTTGCAGAAGATCCTCTCTGCTACTTCTTATTTTAGGGACCACTCGTAAGGCATGAAAATCGCTCTGGTGAGTTTGTCTAGCAGGTTGGACCTCCCGGGAATGTGTGTTGTTATGAGAAAGCATTGGGAGTAGATCGCCCACTGCCATAATCTGAGGGCCTCACGACAAAGGGGGTAAGACCTGGCTCCCCCTTGTTTGTTTATATACCAGACAACCAACATGTTGTCAGTCTGCAATCCAGTTGTTCCCAATGGAAGAGAGTCCTGGAGTACCTGCAACATCAAAAGCACTGCTCTCATCTCTACGATATTGATGTACAAATGGGCCTCCTTGAACTGGCCTGTCCAGATAATACCCCTTCCTACCCTATATGGGAGGTATCCGTGGTCACTGTGGGTACCAGTTGAGGGGGAAGAAATGGCTGACCTGATGTCATGTGACTGGAGTGAAGCCACCAGTGAAGGTCCTTTTTGCAGGACTCTGTTATGAAAATTTGGTCAGAAATGGGTAGATCCTGTAATGACCACTGGGTGAACAATAGCCAGTGTAGACTTCTCATGTGCATGCCTGCAAGTGGAATTAAAGTTATTGCTGCTGCCATAGTTCCCAGGACTTTCAAGACTGTTTTTGCCTGTACTTTTGTTTTGGAGAGAAGGTTGGAGACTTGGTGTCTCAGAACTAGTTCGCCTTCTATAGGAAGTTTTGCTTTCATGTTTATTGTGTTTAGATCTGCTCCTATTAACATGGTATGTTGTTATGGCAACAAGGCAGATTTTTTGTAATTTATTGTGATTCCCATGTGAGAGCAGTGAGATAGAGTGGTATTTCTTGATTCCAGTAGTAGGCACTTGGTGGTGGCAGTTAGGAGACAGTCATCTAGATAGGGAAACACTCGGAATCCTAGAGGTCTCAGATGAGCCGTGACTACTGCCATGCACTTGGTGAACACTGTGGGGGCTGTAGTAAGACCAAAAGGCAGAGCTCAAAACTGGTAATGACTGGCTCCCAGCCGGAAGCACATCTGACTCCTGGATGGCCTGTCCACCTTTATGTGGTAGTACACATCCTGGAGGTCTATGGTGTCTTTAGGTCCAATTGTCTTTTCTCAAGAAGGTAAGAATGGACTGCAGTGTTACCATGCAGAACTTGGTCTTTTTTACTGATTTGTTTAATCTGCTGAAATCCAAAATTGGTCTCCAGTCCCCTGTTCTTTTTGGCAGTAAAAAGAATCTTGAGTAAGTTCCGAATCCTATGTGGTCTGTGGAGACTCTTTGGATGACTCTTGTGTCCAGAAACTTTTGAATTTCTAGAGTTGCATGATTCCTCTGACTGCGTGGAACTTCCAGGGTTTTCTTTATGTTTGGGACAGGAAGAGAAAATGGTATGGAATATCCTCTAGATATGATCCCTTGCACCCATTTGTCTTCTGTTATTTCTAGTCAGGCTTTTAGGTACAAGGATAAGTAACCCCTGACTGCCTCCAGAGATGGACAGATGGGCCTCCTTTCAGGAGCGCTGAAAGGGTCGACCATGGAAGGAATCTCTGTTGCCCTGGTTTTACATACTCCCTCAGCCGCGAGGACAGCGTCTTCCATTTGTACTTCCCCCTCTGCCCCTGGGGGAATAGTCACCATGTGTGTCCTGGAAAAAGTCTCTGGATTTACAGAAATACATCTCACCCCCTTCTGACATTTTGAATAAGGTCTAAAAAGTACGGAAAAGCAGACTCCAATGGCAGAGAGAGTCTTTCCTTCTTGTTCACACCTGGTTAGGTCTCCTTACCTTTTGGCCCAAACAAGGATGAGCCATCAAATGGGGCATTAATAAAGGAAGATTTGAAAGGTTCCGTAAAGTCACATAAGTGCATCCAGGAATGTCTCCTTAGGGATATTCCTAAACCCACTGCTCTTCTCGCTCCATCTGCTGCAAAAGAAATGAGCCTCATGGAGGAGTTGACCACAGAATTTAAGGTGGAGAGCTGAGAAGAAACCTTGTCTGACACCCCTGCAGCTACTGAATGTTGTAGAGTATCTCCTAGCTCCTTTAGGAGATCTCTTTGTAGTCTTGTAAAATGTGTCAGATAGTTCAACAATCTGAGTGCAAAAGTCACTGAAGTAAACATGAGCTTCCCATATCTGTCCATCATATGAGACTCCTTGTTCGGTGGATGGACAGTAGAGGATGTTTCAGAAAGTTCCTTTTTGGTGGCAGCTGCCACCACCATAGCATCCACAGGGGCACCCTTGGTCAAGAAGTCTTTATCTGAGAGGGCTGTGATAAACCTATCTGGCCTCCTGGGGACAGGCTCCACTGCATCTGGAGACTCCCACGCCTTTTGATTAACTAGTTCCATAAGTTCGTCGAAAGGCAGAGACAGCCAAGTGGCTGGAGGATGAGACCCCAAGGCCTTCAGGTAGACAGATTCCTCATCATAAGGGTTGACGGGCTTTCATCCCGCCTCTCTGTTTAAGGAGTTCTAGGATGTATGTGAAGGAGACGTCCTCTGAGGTCGATCATGGGGACCCCTCTGACTCATCGAGGTCTGTGTCCGAGGTGACTGACTCATCAGGGGAGTACAAATGCTTCCTCTTACAGATTCTCTTTTTCAAAGGACCTCTTCAGAAGGGTATTCTGGAGAGGTTTCAGAAGAGAGGGGTTCCCCTGATGGGGTACCCTGAGGCCTAGGGTCTCCACTGGTCTGTGGATGGTGTGCTGCAGGGAAAGACACCGGTGCTTTAGGAGGAGGAATGTTGGAATCCTTGAGTGGGGCTGTCTGAGGAAACAGCACCTTCCTCATCAGCTTGGAAGCCGCCCTCCCCTGATCTGAAGATACCTCCAGCTCCGAGGAGCCAGAAGAAAATACCCTGACTAAGGGGGTTGGCTCCAAAGCCGATGTAGGAGCCGAGCTCATCCACTCCGAAGCCCCGAGAGGCAGGCTCAGATCTGACAGCAGTCTGATCCGACCACCCTCCCCAGACCCGACCGGAGAGTATTGGCTCCTAGACTCCTCGGATGGAACCAAGGATGTCGGCACAGATGGATCCACATCAGTTGGTTCCAAGCATTCCAGCTCCGAGGACCGAGGTCGGCTCAGAGGAGGAATAGAAGTCAGTGGGGTGGTTTTGGCTGGGCCCGAATCCCTGGGAGTTGGAGCTGATAGGAGTTTAGCTAGTGCTTGTGTCTTCAGAAACCTACGCACAACCCTATCCACATCATCATCTGAAGGGTTTCTGGAGGACTTAGAGAAAAATGTAGGAGATCTTACTGATTGTAAAATAGGTGATCTCAACACAGGAGTAAGCAGCTCCAATTCTGGGAACCGGCTCCTGAGTTCAAACTCCACTGGCACCGATAAAGGTGGAGCCGATGAAGCAGTTTTTGTCTGTTCCAAAGTAGTTTTAGCCGGAGATGTAATTTTACTCAAATTTTTAGCTGGCTCCAATTGTCCTGAAAAGGGAGAAATCATTTTGTGGACTTGTCTAATTTGTATGAAGGAGATTTCACTTAATCTGAAGTGCCCTGACCTTCTTCTACAGCTTCTTGGAAGGGGGACTTCAACAGGTCTCTCACAATTAATTTATTTTTATGCTCTGACAGCACTCTAGTGCTAAAAGAGTGACAGACTGAGCAAGACTATTGAAGATGTACTGCTCCCAAGCAGTAAATACAAATGGTATGAGAGCCAGTAATAGACATCTTCTGGTTGCATCTAGTACATTTTTTAAAACCTGAAGGCTTGGTTTCTTTATGCTCCTTAGGCATGTTTAAAACAAAGAGCACACACACACACACACACACACACACACACACACACACACACACACACACACACTAAAACTACAGAAAACCTTTTTTTTAACAGAAATCCAGCAGTAAAACAGAAACAACAATAAGATGCCCTCTAAGTAAAATGGGTAGCGAAAGTCCTCTAACTTAAATGGACTAACCCTATTTCTTTTACAGTGAGAAGGAAAAACTATTACAAATTCACAACAACAACAAAATGCCCTCTAACTAAAAGGGGCTGTGGTAGCCCTCTAACTTAAATGGGCTGACGCCTTTCAATCTTAGTTTAATAACAGATACAGAATTTAAACATGATAGGAAAAAAACAAAGCCAAATGAGAAAAAAATGATGGCCTTAAGCAATAAATACCAATGATCTTATAATAACTAGAAGAAAGACAGAAAAAAGCTAAAACTAATTATATCTAAGTAAAACTAGAATTATTTTCTAACAATAAGGTAATAAAAAGTAGAACACAATGCCAGAGCCAAACTTAGCCACTTAGTGGCAAACAAGATCTGAGGAGCTTCACTACAGCATAACGGGATAGGGATACAGCTACGAGCCAGTGGAAGATCTTGAGCTTTAGTATTCGGCCGAGTCAGAACCAAGGATCAGTTCCGAGCCAACCAGTAAGAAAGAAGGTGAGATAGGACAACATAACATCAGTAATTATAATTGTGAAACATGACAGAACAAGATAATCTGGAAATATTGATCTTTTTTGGAATTTGTTAAACTTGTAGGAGACTCTAAAGCATATGCTGTACATCATGTCATTAATGTTCGGAAACATACTCAGGGGGGAGTGAAGGAAGAAAGTTAACAGTAAGTAAATCAAAATGTTTTTTTCTTAATAGTAACATTGCATAATTTTCTTTGCATGCTATAAAGTTTTCTCAGTTATTTTTAAGTGTAATGGGGATACTAATGTAACAGCTGTTGCTGCTCCTGGTTTTTTTTCTTTTTTTCTTTCTCCTTTTCTTTTTCTCCTTGTTCAGTTTCAGTTTTAAGAAATGTAGGCACTAAAATCTAAAAAAAAAAAAAAAGTGGAAAAGTCTGATCAAAAGAGCATGACAAAAGAAAAATTGATGTTTTTTTTTGTTGTTCTTGCATAAGGGAATGACTGGATTAAGACCCTTAGCTTCATCTAGTAACAAGTTCTAAGATAAAGCAAGTAAATGCAAAAGAACATGGATTTTATAAAGCTTTTTTCGAGCAAATAAACGTATGCTTAGTAAAAACTCTATATCTGGTCCTCATGTCTCCAAGGAGACAAGCTAATAAAGAGAAATGGCAAGGAGATAATGTTTTTTGAAAGCATTCAAGTCTTTTCTAAGCTGGGAGAGCTATAAAGATAGGAGAAGACAGTACTTAGTAGAAGCACAGGCTGCTTTCATTTAGGGTAACCCAAGTCTGTGAATGTGGCTGTCCTTTTGGAACATTTCTTCCTATTAGGAGGTTAAAACTTCAATATTTGAAGATGTACATAGATGTGTGTGTTAGTATTAAGTTAATAGGTTGTAGATGTGCTGAGGTGTGTCTGATTTTTTTTTTGAGGGCTTTCAATAAAACTAAAGGTTTTGTATGTAAGATGTGACATAGGCTGAAATGGATATGACAAGAAACAACTGAATAAAAGATTAACCTGCCAAAAAGTGTATGTATGTATGTAACACAAAAGCTGGAAGTAGACATTTAACAAAAAAGCTGTTATACATAAAAGGTGGGAATAATAACTTTTTAACACGGATGTTTTCTGTAAAGTCTTTAAATGTTAATGGTCTCAAGGATAAATACAGAAAAGAAAGAATAGTGAACTATATTAAAAAATAGAGTGCAAATAGTTACGCTACAGGAGACACAATTAGAAAGAACTGAACACATGAATTTGATAAAGAAAGGTTTTTAGGGTGGTTATTCAGAGGAATACCTGGGACAAAGGAAAATTAGAAGTTATGTACCTACCATAACATTCCGTGTTAGTTGTCTTCTCTCGCCTTCTTTCTTGCTGGATGGGTTCGGAGCCGATCCTCGGCTCCGACTCGGCACTTGCTAAGCTCAAGAGTCACTTCCACCAGCTCGAGGCAGCCCCATATCCCATGATGCAAGGCGGAGATTACCCAGATCTCGTTTGGTAGCTAGAGGAAAAAATACCTACTATCTTCCCCCAAGGGAAGAAGAACAACTAGCCTGAGAAAAAACTGTAAGGGGAACCCAGGTAACTAAGTGCAGAGCTAACTGGTGTCCAAGGGAGAAATCTCCCAGAGAAGAGGATAGTTCAAGGTCTGTCCAGGCTAGGGGGACAGGAGGGAGGGACGAAAGAAAGCGAGAGAAGACAACTAACATGGAACGTTATGGTAGGTACATAACTTCTAAATGTTAAGTTGTCAATCTCGCCTTCATTCTTGCTGGATGGGACGGCGTCCCTAGCATCTCTATCCTGGGTGGCTCAATGGAACAGACTCTTGAGAACTGTGGAACCAAAACTCGCCCTGTCCCTGGAGGCCAAATCCAATTTGTAATGTGAGACGAAGGTATGAGGAGTGGCCCAAGTGGCTGCTGCACAAATAGTGTCTAAGGGTAGTCCAGCCTGAAAGGCTGTAGATGTGGCTAGGCCTCTGGTAGAATGTGCTTTTGGTATTGAGATCAGCTGTTTGCCCCTAAGCTGATAAATATAAGAAATAGTGGAAGACAGCCATCTGGATAAGGTCACCTTAGAAACAGGGAGACCTTTCTTATTTTCAGCATAAGAAAGAAAAAGCTGATCAGACTTTCTAGATTGCTTTGTTCTGTCCAAGTAATATCTGAGTTGGCGATGAACATCTAGGCAATGCAATTTTTGTTCCGCCTTGTCAAAATAATTGGGAAAAAATACTGGAAGATCAATACATTGGTTTAAATTTGTCTTAGAAACAACCTTGGGCAAAAAGGACGGATTAGTTCTCAAAGATACTCTATCCTTGTGGAAGACCAAGTAAGGGGGACGAACACAGAGAGCATGAAGTTCAGACACCCTTCTAGCCAAAGTAATAGCGACTAGAAAGAGTGTCTTCCAAGAGAGAAATTTTAACGAGCATGTAGCAACCGGTTCAAAAGGGGGAAGTATTAAGGATGCCAGCACTAAATTTAGATCCCACTGCGGTGGAGGATCCCTAACAGGGGGTTTAAGTAGGAAGATCCCTCTGAGAAAGGCTTTGCAAAGTTTGTGAGACATAATGTTCTGGTCTGCAAATCCGACATGAAAATTCGAGATTGCTGCCAGCTGGACTTTAACTGTGGAAGAAGAAGAACCAGATTGAAAAATTTCAGCTAGGATGTCCAAAACTGACTGAATAGGGGCAGTAAAGGGATCTATGTTCTTAGACCTTGCCCAAAAGGAAAAACGTTGCCATTTGCTAGAGCAAATCCTTCTGGTAGAGGACTTTAGAGAAGCTACTATGATATCCCTAATGGGATTAGAGATCATAGGAAGCCTGGCTAAGGAAGAAAGTGGAGCAACCAAGCAGTGAGGTTGAGGGAACGAATGGACCGGTGCAGTTGACCCGACTGGTGGGTCAGAAGATCTGGAACTGGGTCCAGATGCCAAGGCTGCACTAAGAGATGTCGATGAAGGAACGGGAACCAAATTTGTCGAGGCCAGTAAGGAGCAATGAGAATCAGCTTGGCTCTCAAGTCGGTAGCTTTCTGAAGCACTTGAGGAATCAACGGAAAAGGGGGAAAAGCATAAAGAAGTCCCCGGGGCCAATCCTGGGTTAGAGCATCTCTGGGGATGGCCTGGAAGTGGAAAGAGAGAGAAGAAGTCTGGGCATTTGCTGTTTTGGGGTGTAGCAAAAAGGTCGCAGCAAGGAGGGCCCCACTTCTGAAAAATCTCTTCCGCTATAGATTGTTTGAGAGACCACTCGTGAGGCATGAGTATAGCTCTGCTCAACCTGTCCACTATGATGTTGGTTTTCCCGGGGATATGCGTTGCTATCAGAAACCGCTGAGAGGAGATCGCCCATTGCCAAAGTCTGAGAGCTTCTCGACACAGAGGATAGGACTTGGTCCCGCCCTGTTTGTTGATATACCATACTATGGACATGTTGTCCGTGTGAACTGCGATAGTTCCTAAAGGAAGAAAGTCGTTGAGGGCTTGCAACATTAAAAGCACTGCTCTCATCTCTAGGACATTTATATGCAGGTGGTATTCGAACGGTTGCCACGTGCCATGGACCATCCTGCCCTGATAATGCCTCCCCCACCCGATAAGGGAGGCATCCGAAGTGACCGTGGCTACCGAGGCCGGGGGGACAAATGGTCTTCCCTGATGGACTAGGGGGGAAGAAATCCACCAGGATAGGTGGCTCTTGCAGATCTGTGTGACAAGGATCTTGTGACGCATGGGCAACTGCTCGAAGGACCATTGGGTAAACAACATCCACTGTAGGAGACGCATGTAAAAGCGGGCCAGAGGAAGAAGTGTGATGGCAGCTGCCATTAGGCCTAACACTTTAAGGACCAACCTGGCCTGTACCTTCTTGCTGAATAGGATGATCCGAACATGATTTTGGATATCCAGGATTCTTTGATTTGTTAGATTTGCTGACATCCGAGTAGTGTCTAGATCTTTTTTTATTTATTTTATTTATTTTTTTTATTTTACATTTGTTAACCGGGCTAGTCTGACTGGATATATTTCCATTTTCAGCAGAGGCCCGGGGAGAAAAGCTCCACATATGGATCTGCACCTATAAAGGTAATAGATTGGCAAGGCGATAAGGAAGACTTTTCAAAATTGACAGAAATCCCTAACTGGCTGCAGAGACGTAGAGTGTAATCCCTGGCCTGGAGAAGTTGATGCCTGGTGGTGGCTGTGAGGAGCCAGTCGTCTAGGTATGGAAACACCTGGAATCCCTGACGTCTCAGGTGAGCCATGACCACTGCCATGCATTTGGTGAACACTCTGGAGGCTGTGGTGAGACCAAAGGGCAGGGCTCTGAATTGAAAATGACTGGTCCCCAGCCGAAAGCGGAGAAACCTTCTGGAGCGTCTGTGGATTTTTATGTGATAGTACGCATCCTGAAGGTCTATAGAGCACATCCAGTTGTCTTTGTCCAGAAAGGGCAAAATTGATTGAAGTGTGACCATCTGAAAACTCGTCTTTTTGACAGACTTGTTTAGTCTGCTGAGGTCTAATACTGGTCTCCAGTCTCCCGTCTTTTTGGGGACCAAAAAGAACCTTGAGTAGATTCCGGATTCTAAATGGCCTGCTGGAACTGGCTGGATGGCCCTTTTCTCTAGATGTTTTGAAACCTCTAGCTTTGCAATTTCCCTTAGACCGGGTGGAACGTCTGGAAGGGATCCTTTTTGAGGGAAGGGGCTTTTCTCGAAAGGTATTTTGTAACCCTCGGATATGATCGACTGTACCCATTTGTCTTGAGAAAGGGAAAGCCAGGCTTCTGGGTACAGTGACAATCTCCCCCAGACTGCCTCCAAGGGTGGGCAGTCGGGCAACACCTCAGGGATGCTGGAAGGGCTTGTCTGAGAGAGGCTCTCTGCTGCCCTGGTTCTGCGGACCCCCTCTGCCCCTAGGACGGCGTCTATTGTTATTACCCCCTCTGCCTCTGGGGGTAAACTGACCACGTGCATCAGGCGTGACTCCTTGAGATTTTCGGAACCACATTTTCCCTCCCTTCTGACCTTTGGGGTAAGGCCTTGAAGGGGTGGAGAAATGGACTCCTACGGCAGAAAGAGTCTTGCCGTCTTGCTCGCACCTGGTAAAAGTGTCCTTCACCTGAGGTCCAAACAAAGTTGTCCCATCGAAGGGAGAGTTTGTGAAGGATGCCTTAAAGGGGTCTGCAAAATTGCAAAGTCGCATTCAGGACTGACGTCTGAGAGCCACTCCTGTGCCTGCAGCTCTACTCGCTCCATCGGCTGCATAAGAAATGAGCCGCATGGAGGAGTTAGTTATGGAATTTAGGATTCCCAGCTGAGAGGCAATCTTCTCTTGAGCCCCAGCAGCTGACGGATCCTGTACCACCTCACCCAATTCCTTGAGGAATTCCTAGTCGGGTGAAGTGACATAGATAATTCAGCGAACGCATAGCAAAGGTCGCTGAGGAAAACATCCGCTTACCATACCTGTCCATGGTCCTAGACTCCTTGTTAGGAGGATGGACCGGTACGGAAGGATCTGCAAGTTCCTTTTTGGTGGCGGCTGCCACCACCATGGCATCAACCGGGACACCTTTGGTGAGAAACAGTTTTTACGTGGGGGCCGTGATAAATTTAGAAGGCCTCCTGGGGACTGGTTCCATGGAATCAGGAGATGCCCACGCCTTTCGAGCTATCACGTCCATGAGGGGGTTGAAAGGTGGAGAAACCCAGGAGGTGGAGGGTCGAGATCCAAAAGCCTCCAGGTATACCGACTCATCCTCGGAGGGGTTAATGGAGGGCCAGTTCCCCCTCTGTTTCAGGAGTTCAAGAATGTCTGAAAAGGAGACATCCTCAGAGGGGGATCTTGGGGACCCCTCCGACTCATCTAAGTCGGTATCTGATGTCGTAGACTCAGGGGAGTCTAAATGCTTCCTCTTGCAAGTCCTCTTACGTGGGGGTTCCCCTGAAGGATCAGGAGAAACCTCGGAAGAGGAAGGTATTCCCAATGGGGAAACCTGGGGCGATGAATCTCTGGGTCCGGGAGCAAGAGAGTGGGAAGAGATATCTACAGGCAATGAAGAGGGAGGAGCTAAAGGGACCGACTGTTGACTCAGCTCGGGGGCTAGTACACTCCTCATCACTCGGCTCCCTCCCGGGGAGGACCGAGAGCTCCTGCTCCGAGGAAACAGGAATCCCCAGCCCCACCGAAAGGGAAGGCTCCGAAGCAGATGTCGGTGCCGAGTTTACCAAAGCCGAAGCTCCGAGGGGGAGAACGGGGTCGGACAAGGGTCCGATGCCACTCGCCCCCTCGGAACCGACAAGGGAAGCCCGACGACCGGATCCCTCCAAGGACGGTCTCAAGGAGGAGATAGGAGTCAAAGACGACGGAGCCGAAAGGAGTGGTATCGGCTCTGAAGCACCAACAGTCACAGTTCCAATAAGCTCCGGCTCCGAGCTCTGAAGGAGAGTCGAAGGAGGAATTTCTGGAGGGTGTGGAATAGCGGTCGTCTGCTGAGACGGGCTATGAAGTATCTGGGCCAGTGCCTGTGATTTCAACAGTCTACTCACCTCTCTCTCCAAGTCATGGTCTGAGAGTCTGGAAGACCTTGAGGATCGGCTCCGATGGCTCCGCTCCGAAAGTAAGGGAGAGGCCGGAGCCGAATGAATAGACTCCAGCGACGGAGATCTGGATCTCTTTCTCGACGGAGCCATCGGAGCCGAAGAACCTTCGGTTCCAGTTGGAGCCAACAACTTGTCAGCTCTGAGCTGGGTCAGAGATGTGTCGGCTCCAGCCGGAGCCGACACAGGCATGGAAGCAAGAGTATCGGCGCCGATCGGTGCCGATACCAAACCTTCAGAGAAGGAAGGATCGGCTCCAGCCGGAGCCGATCTCGACTCCGAGGGAGTCGGAGCCAAGGCTGAAGGCTTGGACACTGAAGCCTGGGCCTTGGGAGACTTTGAGGGCTTCCCCGAGCCGGACTTAGCCGGGGAGCTCTCAGGCTTTAATAAGCCCCTGAGAATAAGTTTATTTCTACGTTCCTGCAGGACTCTCTGGCTGAAGGAGTGACAAATAGCACAGGAGTCCTGCAGGTGTAGAGGTCCCAGGCAATAAATACAAGAAGTGTGACCGTCTGTCAGAGACATCTTCTGACAGCACGAGTCACACTTCTTGAAGCCTGAGACCCTAGCTTCTTTAGACATGACTGAGTCCCTAAGACACACACACTACACAGTCAGTCCAAAAATTAAACTAAATTAACAAAACCAAGTACAGGGAAAAAACACACAGACACACCCAAACAAACCCTGACAGGAAAAATATAGGAGGGGTAAAGACCTACGGCCCGAATAGCAAAACAAAATGAATAAAGGGAACGGGACACTAACGGGAATAGGCCTAAGTGAATCGGGAAGTTAATAAAGTAACATATATATAAATATAAAGTACTGGGGTGGACTAAAGTCTCAGAAAAATAGGTAGAAAAATTCACTTACCAGGAGCTGGTAAAAAGTTACCTCATGAGCGAAGCGGCAAACGAGATCTGGGTAATCTCCGCCTTGCATCATGGGATATGGGGCTGCCTCGAGCCGGTGGAAGTGACTCTTGAGCTTAGCAAGTGCCGAGTCAGAGCCGAGGATCGGCTCCAAACCCATCCAGCAAGAATGAAGGCGAGATTGACAACTTAACATCATGAGTATTTATATTAATTGCAACAGGAGCTACAATAGTGATAGAAGAGGATAAAAAAGATAATAATCATAGAGTTGTAGCACTAAGGGGCTACTGGCAAGGGAGAAGGATTACACTGGTATGTATTTATATTTCACCTAAAACTGCTATAAGTGGAGCTTAAGAAATTTCTGGGAGAAATAGTCAGCTTTCAGCAAGGAATATTACTTATAGGTGGGAATTGGAATTTGATTTTCAGCAGTGAAGACATGCCTGGGGGGCCCAGAAGGGAAAATTATAACAAAGGAGGGTAGATTTTTGAAGAAATTTATGAAAATAATGAAGATGTGAATTCAGTACTAGGAGTTCAGAGTTAATTCATATATTATTCCCCAAGAAATAAAAACTGGGCTAGGCTAGACAAAATTTTCATTTCACAGGAACATGCACATTTAATTGAATGTCTTGATACATACCCAGTAACTATTTCATATCATGGGTAATGAAATAAAAATGAGACACTGGCACTTTCCCATCTATCTGTTGAAAAAAGAGGAATTTAAGGAATGTGTAGTGGAAATTATTCAGGAGCTGTAAGAGAGGATATAAATTTATTCTGAAAATATAGTTAGAGAATGGGATAAAATTAAAGTGGAGTTTAAAAATAGGGTAGAAATAAAAGATGAGATATGGTTAAGAAGTAACAATAATTATTTAGAGGGATTGACAAATGTTACAGTACTGCAGAACAGGGGGGATCTCACAGAAGAAGAAGAAGCAGAGCCACTGCAGAATGCTAAACAGAAAATAAGGGATTACTTTGATAATATGCATGAGTTTAGAAAGACTGCTGTTAAGCAACTGTTTTTTGACAATAACTCTAGAACACGGAAACTTTTAGAACAATGACTCAGGCAACAGAAAGTGGAAAGGGCTGTTGCCAAACTTGGGGAGCCTATAACAATGAAGATAACAAGAGATCTTGTAGAGGCATTAGAAATATTTTGGAAATTCTCTGAAAGTCTGTATAAAGCAGAGAAATATGGAAATCAAGAAAAGATACAAATAGAAATGTTCATGAAAGAATTAAATATACCAAGGTTAGAGGAAGATGAGGCTCAATTACTAACAGTTAGGATAGGAGGAGATGAGATAAAAATGGTGATGTATAACCAATACATAGGAAAGTCCCCAGGAATAGATGGTATTCCTGTGGAAGTTTGGAAGCTAGGAGGTAAAAAACTGATAAAAGATCTGGAAGGCTTTGTTTAAAAAGAAGTTATGTACGTACCATAACTTTCCATCTGTATTGTCCATTTTCATTCTTCCTCAACTGATGGGTTCAGATCCGATCCCTCGGATAGAACTTGACTGTTTTGCTAAAACTCGTAGCAACCAAAAACTCTCAAGCTTGTCCCTTACCCACATTTCACCAACCCCAATTACCTCAGATTTTGTTTGCTGCCTTAGAAGAAAGTAAAAGAGTGAAACTATTATGGAAAAGCTATATTTGGAGCTTACATAAAAATAAGGACATACAAGTCTACAAAGCACTCATTCTTCCAGAAGCCTTAAGGATGGCGATTTGTGAGGGGGGAGTTGAGGAAGAATGAAAATGGACAAAACAGATGGAACATTATGCTGAGTACATAACCTCTTTATCTGATGTTGTCAATTTTCATTCTGTACTCAACTGATGGGACAGAGTACCAGACTACATAATTTCCAGGGCGGACTCAAGAAAGGATATTCCTGAGCACCACAGAACCAAAAGATGCCCTTCTTCTGGAGAGTAGATCTAATTTATAATGAGTAATAAAGGCATGGGGAGTAGCCCAAGTAGCTGCTGCACAAATTTAATCCAAGGGACACTCTGAACTGAAAAACTGAGGAAGTTGCCACGGTACTGGTGGAGTGGGCTCAAACAAGTATTGTCAGAGCAATGCCCAATTTGATATGGAAATGCAATTCATTATCCATTTAGATAGAGTAACTTCGGTAACTGGTTTACCCAATGTTGTGTGCACATATAAAACAAATAAATGATCAGAGTTTCTGATGTTTTTTGTCCTATGTTAGTAAAAACGTAACTGTCTATCTATGAACATCCAATAAATGTAATACGTATTCTCCTTTGTTAGAAAATTTGAGAAAGAATACTGGCAAATTAATTGATTTATATTGATTCTGACACCACATTTAAAAGAAAAGATGAGCTGGTACATAAGATAACTCTGTCTCTATGAAAAATCAAGTATGGAGGTTTCAAGCACAATGCTTGGACCTCAGAAATTCTCCTGGCCGAGGTGATGGCTACTAAGAAAATTGTCTTCCATTAAAGATATCTGAGTTCACATGTAGCTGAGGATTTGAAAGGGGATTGTGTAAGAGACTGCAGCACAATGTTTAAGTTCCAAGGGGGGGGGGGGTAGGATCTTTAACAGGTGGCCTTAAAACTAGAGTGTCTTTTAAAAAAGCTCTGCTCAACTTATGGGATGCTACAGAAAAAAACTATTCCAGAATGAAAATTGGAAATTGCTGCTAACTACTATAACGAACTAGCCCCCTCTTCAAAAGATGCACTAGAAATTCCAAGGTATTATGAATGGGAGCTGAGAAAGGTTCAGTATTACATTTTTTCAGCAAAAAAAAAAAAAAATCTCTTCCATTTTCTGGAGTATAGTTTTCTGGTGGAAGGTTTATGGGAGGACAAAAGAATATGACGGACCGGAGAAGAGAGCATAGGTTGTCTGGCTATTAATGGAATTGGAGGAATCTGGCAGTCAGCCTGAGATTTAGTATGTCTGGATGTATCATACCTGTTGGGTGAGACAGGAGGTCCAGAACTGGATCCAGAAACCAAGAAGGTTGAATCAGGTGAGGTCAAATGAAAGGGAAACTAAATTTGCCGAGGCAAGTAAGGGGCAAAGAGGATGACCTTTCTCTTCAGCCTTGCAGCTTTCTGAAGAAATTTGGGAATTAATGCAGTGAGAGAATATGCATAAAGGAGACCAGGGGGCCAATTGTGAAGAAGAGCATCCCTCGGGTACTCCCCCTGTGAGGGGATTAGGGCAAAGTAGCTGCTGCATTTGTTGTTCAGGGGACATGAATTGATCACAGCAAGGCTGGTGCCATTGTCAGAAGATTGTATTCTCAATCTTTTCATTGAGCGACCATTGTGAGATAGAAGAACGCACCTGCTCAATTTGTCTGGTATCACTTTGGACTTCCCTAGAATGTGCTTTGCAAGAGAAAGCAGTTGGAAGAGATCACCCACTGCCACACTCTGAGAGCTACTCGACACTTTGGGTAAGATTTCGTTCCTCCCTGTTTGTTGATGTACCAGATGACCGACATGTTGTCCAACTGTACTGCAATTGTCCCCAAAGGGGAGAATATTCTGAATGACTGCAACGTTAACAGCACTGTTTTTATCGCTAGGACATTTATATGCAAATTGGTCTCCTTGGAGGACCAGGTACTTTGGACTGTCTTCCCCCTAAAATGCCCCACTCACCCTAGCTGGGAAGTGTCTGTGGTCACTACGGCCTTGGGTTGAGGGAGAATAAATGGAGGACATTGTAGAACCTGGTCTGAATGAATCCACAATTTTAGATCTCTCTTGCAGAAGTGAGTGATTCTTATCTTGTACGACATAGGTTGATAAAGAATCATCCACTGAGCAGCTAACATCCACTGAAGAATTCTTATATAAAACCTGGCAAGTGGTACCAATTTTATTGCTGCTGCCACTGAACTCAGACCCTGAAGAACCAGTTAGGCTGAACTTTAGGTGCTGCAAATTATCTTTTTAACTTGAAGTCTTCTTTTCTGAACTCTCAGTACTGGAAGGGAAGCAATGGTTGTCTTTGTAGTGAAAATTGGGTTTACTATCATAATTTCGAATGGAACTCCGTCGACTGCACTTTTGTCGAACACGGAAAATCGAAAACAGTAATGTCGAACTCCAAAAGCCAACCTAGGAATGGGTTTTAACATGGGGTGAGATAGGGGAGAGGTTTGTAGTTTGGCAATAGCAGTGAACACCTATCTCAACCCATGTTAAAACCTGTTCCTAGGTTGGCTTTTGGAGTTTGTCATTACAGTTTTTGATTTTCCGTGTTCGACAAAAGTGCAGTCGATGGAGTTCCATTCGAAAATATGATAGTAAACCGAAAATTGCTACTATAAACTCTAAAGTCTGAGTTGGTTGCAGATGAGATTTGTCATAGTTTATGGTTATCCCCAGATGAAAGCAAGTCTGGAGAACCTGATCTCTTGCACATATGAGTTGATGTCTGATCACAGCGGTAATGAGCCAGTCATCTGGATACGGAAACACTTGGAATTCTTGCAGTCTTCGGTGAGCTGCTACTACTGTCATGCACTTAGTAAACACCCTGGGTGGCTGTGGTGAGTCCAAAGGGCAGTACTCTGAACTGATAATGACTGGCTCCCAGCTGGAAGTGTAAGTACCTTCTGAACTGTCTGTTCATCTTCATGTGATAGTACACTTCCTGAAGATCTTATAAAGCACATCCAGTCATCCTTGCCCAGAAAGGGGAGAATGGACTCAACCATGACCATCTAAAACTTAGTTCTTCAAACTGTCTTGTTTAGTTTGGAGAGAGCCAGGATTGGTCTCCAGTCCCCTGTTTTCTTTGGCACCAAATACAACCTTGAGTAAGTTCCAGATTCTATCTGGTATGGCAGGACCTCTTGGATGACTCTTTTTTTCTAGCAGCGTTTGTATTCAAATTTCTGATTGTTCTCTCTAACTGGGTGGTACATCAGGGATTTTCCTTTGGAGTGGGGGAGAAAGGGAAAAGGGTATAATATAGCCTCTGGAAATAATGCTCTACACCCAAATATCTTTTGTTATATCTAGCCAGGCTCTCTGGTGCAAGGGATAAGTATCCCTCAACTGTCTCTAGACGTGGACAATCAGGCCTCCTTTCAGGAGTGCTGGTAGGGTTTGTCAAAGAACAGTTCTCTGGAACCGTGGTTCTGCTGGCCTCCTCTGTCACATGGGCATCTTCCTTCCTCTGCCTCTGGTGGAACCTCCTCCACGTGTGTCTTGAAAAGGACTCTGAGACTTATTGAACCACATTTTTCAACCACCTCATTGATTCGTGGAAAAGGTTCTTTGAGGAGTCAAAAAATGCATGCCCAGAGCAGACAGGGTCTTTCCATCCTTTTCACTCCTGGACAGAGTGTCTTTTACCTTGGGGCTGAATAAAGACATTCCATCAAAAGAAGTATTGAAGAAAAAAGACTTGAAAGGCTGTGCAAATTCATAGAGGTCCATCCAGGCGTGTCTCCTTATGTAAATGCCTAAACCCACTGCTCTTGTGGGTTCTTCCCCTACATGTGAGATCAACCTCATGGATGAATTGGATATGGATTGTAGGGTCGTCAGATGAGAAGTAACAGATGCCTGAACTTCATCATAAACAGCATCTGACAAGTTATTTGATAACTCCTTAATCAAATCCCTCTGTAGCCTAGTGGAGTGTGCCAAATAGTTCAGAGACCTTAAAGTGAAGGTCGCTGAAGCATAGACATGCTTCCCAAATCTCTTCATTGCCCATGACTCCCTGTTGAGGGTTGGACAGTGGAACTTTCCTCAGCTAGTTCCTTCTTGGTGGCCACTGCAATGACCATGGTGGCATCAACAGGAACTCCCTTCCCTCAAAACTGTCTATCCGCGAGTAGTGCCATTATCTTATCTGGTTTGCGAGGAATGGTCTCTATTGTATCAGGGTCCTTCCATGCTCGCTGTGAGATCAAGTCAATCAGCTCATCGGCAGGTAGTGTCACCCAGGAGGTAGATGATCCAGTACCAAAAGCCTCCAGGAGAACAGATTTCTCAGACATAGGGTTGCTGGATGTCCAACCACCTCTCTGATTAAGGATTTCCAGGATGTCTCCAAAGCAAACATCTTCAGCAGGTGATCATGGGGACCATTCCCATTCATCAAAATTTGTGTCTTCAGTGATGGACTCCTCTGGGGTGTCTAAGTGTTTCCTTTTACATGCCCTCTTCTTAGGGACCCCCTCAGTGGGGTACTCTGGGGAGGTATCAAAAGAAGAAATTACAGCTCCCTGGGCAGGAACCTGGGGTTTTTTCACTGACTGTCCCTGTGGAAGGAGATGGTGAAGCTCTCAGTGCTGAGACATTATTGCAGAGGACCTATGATCTGAGGGGGAAGGATCCGTTAGCACTGTTGAAGCAGAAAACACTGTCTTTGTAGCCTTGAAGACAGTGTGGCTCAGACAGAGAGAGAGAGACTGTTGGATGCGAGAAGACAAGCTACTGAATCGTAGGCCTCCTCTGCTTCGAAGATAAACCCCCCTCTAGGTGGAAGCTGGAGCCAAGCTATTCAGCACCGAGGCTCAGAGGTGCAGAGATAGCTCTGAAAGCTTTGGAGTCGAATGCAGCACCTCGGCTCCATCAGGTAAACTACGGTTCTGGGAGATCTCTGGATCTGATGGGACTGGAGGCCTCAGAGAAGATCTCAGATTCAAGGATAAAGTTATCCTAAGATCTGAGACAGACAGATCCAGATAACTTGGATCCAAAACCTCTGAAGCTATAGGAGTCAGAAGAGGAATTTGTAATGGGGAGTAGTAGATTTGTGGATCTCTTCACCCAGAGGGGTAAGAGATGAAGGAACTCCAGTTTGGCTTTGCATCAGAAGAATCTTCTTCACCAGTCTCTCCACATCTTCTTCTGTAAGGCTTCTGGAAGAGCAAATGGAGTAAGTGAATGGAGACCTGGGTCTTTCTAGGAATGGAGAAGGTACCCTGTCAGGAACCGGATCCAGCAACACAGAGTACCTTGTTCTGAGTAGTAATATGGCAGACTGCACTGGATCAGACAAAGTCGGATCTGAGAACTTTCATCGGATCCAACTTAGAAGGTGTCAGATCAGATAATGTTTTCTTGATAGGATCTTGAGTTTTAGCCTATTTAGGATCCGGGGTTGAGACTGGGTCCTTATGAGACATCTTTCTCGAGGACTCCGAGGTTGAAGAGGGGGAAGATGGCTTCAGAGAAAAGGATTTTTTTAAACTTTTCTACTTTTTTGTTTTAGATGAGGAAGAACCCTCCAATATAGCTTCTCCAAAAGAAGAAGGAATAAGACCTTTTAGAATCAGTTTGTTTTTCTGTCTTTCTACTAACATAGGTTTAAAGCCATAACATGCTGAACAATCCTCTTCTAAATGTAGAGGACCTAAACAATAGACACATAGTGTGTGGGCATCGGAAAATGGCAGCTTGTGCTCACACTTCATACATTTTTTAAAACCTGCTGGTGTATCTGCCTTCACTAACAATACAATACAATAAGACAGAGAAGAAAAGCTTTTTTTTTAATAGGGGAATAAAAGAAAAAGTAAGGTGGAAATACCAGCAATGGCAAAAAAAGTGCTGCAACAGTGTCATAGAAGGAAGAAAGATACTAATAATAGTGTCTGAGAGGTACAGAAAATTATAATATAGATAGAAGAAAATTTAAGAAATTGCAAGAAACAACAAGAAAAAACAAGAAATTTGTAGACAAAGGTAAGGGATAGTAATATAAATGTTTCTGAATAAGGAATTTAAAAACACATGAAAATTGCCAGACAAAAGCTTGAGAGAGATAAAAGACCACATCTTTTGCTTGAAGTGGCAAACGACATCTGAGGTAATTGGGGTTGGTGCATTATGGGTAAGGCAGAAGCTCAAGAGTATTTGGTTGCCACGAGCTTTAGCAAAGGCCGAGTCAGATCCAAGGGACCAGATCTAAACCCATCAGTTGAGAAAAGAATGAAAACTGACAACATAAATCAGTATTTTAAGAGGAAGAGAAGTACCACCATCCTGGAAGATGTGGTGGTAGTTGTAATACCTAAAGAGGTTAAAGATCCATCAGATCCAGCTTCATACAGGCCCATTTCAATACTAAACCATAACTATAAAGTGTTTATGTCTAGAATGGCTAAAAGAAGGACAAACGTGTTTATATGGTGGAGTTTAGGT
The DNA here is from genome assembly GCF_019279795.1 of Protopterus annectens. Classification (NCBI taxonomy): domain Eukaryota; kingdom Metazoa; phylum Chordata; order Ceratodontiformes; family Protopteridae; genus Protopterus; species Protopterus annectens. The sequence continues at coordinate 960,565,932 of NC_056746.1, forward strand.
GAATGACTGTTTGGTTTTACAACTATTTTTAGCAACCACAGTAAGGTTTCTAGTTACAGAATTGAGGCTGCAGCACCTAACTCTTGTGTCTCTACCTGTTCCAGTTGGTGAGCTTTTCTGAAAAGGAATTTACTTCCCTTTGGCTTTTCATCATTGGCTCTGCCAGGGTTGAAGGACAGAATGCTTTCCAAAATTTGGCGTTTTGTGAACCATGCTGTTCCATGCATGTTCTCTCTATACATCCTACCCCCCCTGACAAAGTTCCGCACTTTGATATAAAGACATGGCTTAAGAATCCAAAGTTCAAGATTCAGGGACCCTCAGTTAAATGCACACTTATTACACAAAATAAATGGTTTGAGCAGACTCTAATTAAATGCGGAGACCTACAGTTAAATAATATGTACCAAGGGGAGTGTATTAAAGGCAAAAAGAGTACCAAGAGGGTTGAGATTGTGGAAAAACCCTGTCAGTCTTAATGTGAACTGATTATTGTATCGTAATTTGATTGAACATTTTTACCAGACAAGTATAGATGAAACTGCTTACAGCTGCCAATGAAAAAAATCCAGTTTTTGGAGACTGAAGTGTTAGAACTTAACACCAGCAGTGATTTCATCCTCTTGTTCTTTACATATAAAACTGGATATTTTAAAACTTTTAACCTTGTGGACAATTTGGTTAAAAAGAAAAAAACTCAATAAGAAGAGAATCGTGCTTATCCCGAACCAAAGAATTAAAATAAAATAAAGTTTTTACTGCATTTACTGAGGGGGATCAAGAAGCTGTGCACAAACTTAATCATACCCCAGTGTTTCACAGTGAAACAAAGCCACTGGACAATTTAAAATTTCGATTAACAATCAGTGTAGACCATCTACTAGATGCATTTTTCAGAGCCCCCCTTTTTGGAATCAACAAAACAATTCCTCCAAACAATCCAGATGGATGAGAAAAGGGAAGAACAAAAAGAGAAACTAAATGGGACTCCATCTTATATTAATGTGTGTTCTTTTATGTTCACCATGTAGAATTATTTTTAATGAAGGCATTAAAGATTGTAATTATAATTACTTGAGTCTTCAGGACATGTATGTTTTGTTGTTTAAAGAGGGATTCAAATGTATTCCCCCTTTTAATCAAGACATTATTCATATACTGTTGCTTTTTAAACTTTATGTCAGAGAGCTGAATTTAACCATGTTTTTTGTAAACTCCATACACATACACACACACACACACACACACACACACACACACACACACACACACACACACACACACACACACACACACACACACTTTTTGTACATTAAAAAGGAAAAGTACCTTATGCCACCTAGTTGTCCCATAGTGTCAGTATTGGAAATAATTTGTGAGAATAACTTTAGATGGTTGTTGAAGTGTAAATCTAGATATGCTGACAATTTAATAGTAGAAGAAAGAGAGCTATTGGTACAGATTAGAAATAACAAAGATATTCATTTTATGAAGCAGGATAAAGGTGGTGGGGCAGTTATTATTATTTTTTAATGTATGCCAGCAAAATGTTAGATCTGCTCAATGATTCCACTACATATAGACAAGTATCCAAAAATGAGATCAACACAGCTTATCCTAAAATAGACTATTGTTTGGATGATTTAGTGCTTCAGGGGTTTTTGACAAATGAAATCTTAGATTTTGTCAAAGTTAGTAAGCCAGTTATTCCATCAATATTTGGAATACCCAAAGTACATAAAGACCTACAACACCACCCCTTAGACCCAATGTTTCAACAAGTAGGTCTAAAACAGAACTGGTAGTTATGTATGTGGATGTGCACTCTAAAAGTTTAGTGGAAAAAGAAAAACACATTTTTACGTGATTCATGACATTTGTTAGAACTGTTAAACTCTACCTTTTGATGAAAATCCTATTTTTATTACCATAAATGTAGTTAATTTGTTTACCATCATCCCACATGACACAGGATTGCAGTATTTTTACAATATGTTATTGAAAGATGATTCTAAAAGTGCAAATTATTATTTTTTATTTTACTTGAACTTCTTGAATTAGTATTGAAAAACAACTATGCTAACTTTGATGGGGAATATTACCATCAAGTGGCAGGTGTAGCTGTGGGAGCTAGATGTGTCCCAACTGATGCAAACTTAGTACTTGCAGATTTGGAACGCAACATTGTCTTTACTTCACCTTATTTCAAGAAAGAATTAAGATATTTTAGATTATTAGATGATATTCTCATTTTTTGGACTGACTGCATGTTGACTTTAGAGGAATTTTTAGTGGAACAAAGAAGTTATGTCTTACCATAATGTTCCATCTGTGTTGCTCATCTTCTTTCATTCATCACTGATGGGGTCGGTTCCGAGCCCTTGGAACTGAGTCAGCCTGTTACCAAGCTCCCACCAGCCAAAAAAACTCTTGAGCTAAGTCTCTATCCAGAATGCCCTTCTCCCTGTTACCTCAGATCAAGTTTGCTAAGAAAGGAAGTAAAGCTGAGGCCACTTCTACGCAAGTACCCTAGTGCACCACTTAGACCCAAAGCATCCCCCAGGAGCCTTTGGAGGGGGAAGGAGGGTGGGAAGTGATGAATAAAAGAAGATTAACAACACAGATGGAATGTTATGGTAAGACATAACTTCTTTATCTGATGTTGTTAATCTTCTTTCCATTCATAACTGATGGGACAGAATCCCAAGCTACCTTGAGGTCCATGGGTGGCCCTTATGGAAGAACATTCCTGAGTACCACTGAGCCAAAACTAGCTCTCCCCCTGGAGACCAGGTCCAATTTCTAATGATTGATAAAGGTATGAGGCTTAGCCCAAGTAGCTGCTGCGCAGATGCCATCCATGGATGCCCTGGAATGGAATGCTATTGAAGTTGCCATAGATCTAGTGGAGTGGGCTTTAATGTTTGGCATGGATTCATTATGGAGGGATTAAGTGACACGTATGCAGTCCCTTAGCCATTTTGATAATATAACCGTGGAAACAACCTCTCCCATTTTGGGTCCCGAAAAGGAGATGAAAAGCTGTTCAGATTTATGGATAGGTTTGGACCTGTCTAGGTAAAACCTTAATTGTCTATGTACATCTAAGGTGTGAAAGCAATACTCTCCTCTATTGGCAACATTTGGAAAGAAGACTGGTAGATCAATTGACTGGTTAATAGAGAATTTAGAAACAACTTTGGGAAGAAAGGATGGGTTTGTTCGAAGTGACACTTCGTCTTTAGGAAAGACCAGGTAGGGCCTCTTGATACACAATGCCTGCAGCTCCAAGACTCTTCTGGCAGAGGAAATGGCTACCAGAAACAAAGATTTCCAAGACAAAAACTTTAGGTCACACTTAGCCGCAGGCTCAAAGGGCTTTTGAGTCAAAGACTGGAGGACTAAAGTGAGGTTCCATGGTACTATGAGCTGTCTGAGAGGAGGCCTGAGATAAGAGGTCCCTTTGAGGAAAGCCTTGCAATGGTGTAACAAAATAAGAGGGGTGCCATCTATACCAATGTGGAAGTTGGAAATTGCCTCTAGATGTACACAAACATTAGAGGCAGAGGCTCCGTTATCAAAAAACTTAGCCAAATATTGAAGCACTGCAGTAACTGGAGCCGAATACAGGTCTAGCATGTTATCCTTGGACCAAATGGAAAACCTTTTCGATTTATCCTGATATAGTCTTCTGGTGGATAGTTTGTATGAGGCCAGAATGATGTCTCGAACAGATGAGGAGAGGTTAGCCTGCCTGGCAACTAGCGGAAACCAAGCTGTCAGTTTTAGGTGGACAGGTTCGGGTGACTCAACCCTTGGGGGTGAGTGATCAGATATGGTAGAGGGTCCAAGATCCACAGCGGGAATACTAGGTGAGGCCAAAGAAAGGGGAACCAAACTTGATGAGGCCAGAATGGGGCTATGACGATCACCTTGCATTTCAACTGAAAAGCTTTCTTTAGAAATTGTGGGATCAGAGGAATGGGAGGATAGGTGTAGAGAAGTCCCGTGCGCCATTCATGGATCAGAGTGCCCCTCAGTGACTCCCTCTGCAGGGGAAGTAGGGCGAAGTAGCTGCTGTACTTGGTGTTTGATGGGGATCGAAAAGATTGCAGCAAGGCTAGCCCCAGTGACTGAAGATTACAGATGCCACCTTGGGGTTGAGGGACCACTCATGGGGCATGAGGATGCATCTGCTCAGTTTGTCTGCAATCATGCTGGAGGTCCCTGGGATATGTATTGCTATCAGAAAGCAGTTGGAAGCTATCATCCACTGCCAGATTCTCATGGCTTCTCGTCAAAGTGGGTAGGACTTGGTTTCTCCTTGCTTGTTGATGTACCAGACCACTGACATACTGACTGATTGGATTGCAATTGTCCCGGAGGGGAGAGTCGCATGGACTGCCTGCAATGCTAACAGCATGGCCCTCAGTTCTAGGACACTGATATGCAGGTAGGCCTCCAAGGTGGACCATGTGTCTTGAACAGTCTTTCCCTGAAAATGACCCCCCCACCCAATCAGGGAAGCATCCATAGTCACAATGGCTGTGGGCTGGGAGGGTTGAATAGTTCAGCTCCAAAGAGCTTCGTCTGGTCTCATCCACCAAAGCAGGTCCTGTTTGCAAGAGTTGGTTATTTGAATTTTGTAACCCAGGGGATGACAGTTTGGGAACCATTGACACAGATGGAGCCACTGCAAAATTTGCATATGTAGCTTTACTAGAGGCACTACTGAAACTGATGCAGCCATAGAACCCAGAGCTTGGAGAACTTGTCTTGCAGGGACTGATGTTTGAGAAAGAATCACTCAGATTTGAAGCCTTAGTCGGTGGAGTCTGAAGAGGGAGTGATACCAGACAGGACTGAGTATTGAACACTGCTCCAATGAACTCTATTTGCTGTGTAGGGATAAGATTTGGTTTCTCCCAATGTATCGTTATTCCCAAACAATTTGCCAGAGAGAGAGTATGTTGTAGGGCAGTTACCAGAAGATGCTTGGTGGGGGCAGTAAGGAGCCAGTCGTTTAGATATGGAAACACCTGGAATAATTTTAGTCTCAAGTGAGCTGTTACCACTGCCATGCATTTCGTGAACACTCTGGGGGCTGTAGAGAGACCGAATGGCAGGGCACGGAATTGGTAATGACTGGCTCCTAGCCAGAAGTGATGCAGACTCCTGGAGCATTTGCCCATCTTGATGTGGTAATGCATGTCCCGGAGGTCTATAGAGCACATCCAATCACCTTCTCTTAAAAAGGGAAGGATGGACTGAATCGTGACCATCTGGAATTTAGTTTGGGTGACAGACTTGTTTAAGCTGCTGAGATCCAAAATGGGTCTCCAGTCCCCTGTCTTTTTTTGGCACCAAAAAGAATCTTGAGTAAAATCTGGATCTGCGCTGGTCTGGTAGGACTGGTTGGATGACTCTTTTTTGAGACAGCTTTATAATCTCTGAAGCTGCTGCTTCCCTTTGACTGAGTGGAACATTGGGAAGTTTTCCTGGAAATTTTGGCTGACAAGAAATGGGAATGCATGTCCCGGAGGTCTATAGAGCACATCCAATCACCTTCTCTTAAAAAGGGAAGGATGGACTGAACCGTGACCATCTGGAATTTGGTTTGGGTGACAGACTTGTTTAAGCTGCTGAGATCCAAAAATTCCAAGCGCAACTAACTCTGGGCAAAACTGCAATCCAAATTGTAGCTTGCTACAGATCCTCCACCATGCCCCAGGATTCCCACTCCTCTTTTCTTGATGTACTGAAAAATATTAGGGTTCAACCAAACACCCTAATAATGGGTGACTTAAACTACCCCACCATTAACTGGGAAAATTACTTGTGTACCAACTCCTTAGCTCAACGCTTTCTGGAATTTATAAACTCCAATGCATGGATCAACTTATCCACACCCCCACCAGGGACAACAATATCCTAGACATAGTCATTACCAACATGAACGGCCGGTGATCCACACCTGAAGTCAACTCCTCGTTGGTCCGATCCGACCATAAGCTAATCACCCTTGATATCCACATCCCACCCCCCCACCCCAATTAAGGAAACCACGGTAAAAAATTTCTCCAAAGCCAACTTCATGCTTCTTAAGACAGAAGTGGTGAACTTCATGACACCCATGCAGATAGACAATACAGTTACAACTGTTGAATCCTACACAAATGCACTCTATAAGCACTTGCGAGTGCAGGGATTGTGCTATCCCAAACAGAACCAAGATGCTATCCTCCAAAAAAAGGAAGCCAATCTGGTGGTCCCCTGCCATAAACAAACTGTACAACAGAAGGAAGAAACTGTTGCAAAAGACAGTAAAATCCCATGAGTGGAGGAGCTCCCTGGTCAGTTTCAGTAAGATGCTGAGATCCCTTATAAGATCCTCCAAAGCTAGCTATGAAAACAAAATCGCCACTAATTCTAAGGACAACCACAAAGCATTCTATAGCTATGTCAAGAATCTGGATGGCAACACCCAGATCTGCTCTGAGTTACAGCACAATGGCACAAAAATTCAGAACCAATTGATATTGCCAACATCCTGGCAGATAGGTTCAGTGCTAACTTTACCCTCCCCCTCACCCCCTAAAGAGCCCATATCTATACAGGAAGAATGCAGAGTCCCTGTAATCACAACTACGCAGGTAAAAGCTGCACTCTCTAAAGCCAAAAACACAGCATCCATGGGACCGGACATCTCAGGCTGCGTTTTTCATGAACTTCAGAACTAACTGCCTCCTCACTTAAGCACAATGTTCAATAATAGCCTCGCATCAGGCTTTGTGCCCGATGAATGGTGCACAGCAACAGTTATCCTACTCCACAAAGGGGGAGCCACTACTGATCCTGGGAACTATCGACCTATTAGCCTGACGAGCCTGGTCTGCAAGGCCATGGAACGTATCATCATGGAACTCAAAAACAAAATCATTGGTAACCTCCAAACTCTGGATCCCACCCAGTTCGGGTTTGTGAAAGGCAGATCATGCCTCCTGAACCTGATCGACTTCTTTGAGGCAGTCACCAAAGCCGTAGATGAGGGTAAGGTGATTCACACAGCCTATCTTGACCTCACCAAGGCTTTCAACACCATCCCTCATTCAGGAATTATAGCTAAACTCACTGAACTAGGTATAAATCCCTATGTCACAAGATGGGTTGCCAATTGGCTCACTGACAGAACTCACACTGTAAAAGTTGCAGACTCCAAATCTGACCTCAAAGCAGTGACAAGTGGAGTACCACAGGGTTTCATCCTGGGACCTCTCCTGTTTGGTATCTACTTCTCTGAAGTACAGGCTAACACAGAAGGCCTCTGGCTAATGAAGTTCACAGATGACTGTAAACCAGGAGCCATAGTCAAGTCCTCAAATGATGTGGACATCCTACAGAAGGGCCTCACTGAGACAGATGCCTGGTGTCAGATACATGGCCTCAAGCTCAATGCCAAAAAGTGCAGTGTCATCCCCTTTGGTAAAAACTCTGTCCCCATGAACTACCACATAGGCAGCAATCTATTTAACACCGAATGTGTGATGAGACCTTGGGACCTAAGTGGACAGTAGTCTCTCCTTTGATAGTCACATCACCACAGTAGTCAGGAAGTCTTTCTACATGGCACGCCTCATCATAAAGGGTTCTCTTCCAGGAAAAAAGAGGTCATTGTTCCCCTCTACTTGACACTCATTAGACCCATTATAGAGTACAACCCCTCTTTTGGAATGTACCTCGCAAGACATCTGCAGCAGCTGGAAAGGCCAAAGAAGTATCTGACAAAGAGGATTACTGGTTTCAAACAAATGCCCTACACTGACAGTCTCAAAAAACTCCAGCTTTACTCCATAGCATACCTCCTACTCTGAGGTGATCTCTGCCTAACATATAAAGCTATGTCAAACCCAGAGCTATTAGACATGCTACACCTAAAGAAATCCCAGTCCCTCCGAGCTATATGCTCTAGGGACCTAAACCTTGTCACCACAATAAACAGGACATGCTGGAGGGATAGATTCCTGGCCCAGAGACTTCCCATACTCTGGAACAGGCTACCCATCTATGTCAAGCAAAGTTCTTCATTAGCACTCTTAAAGAAAAATCTTGATGAGTGGACGGGAAATAGGAAATGCACCCCGGGGATCACTTGTGTGTCTCTGCTTGACAGTGGCACAGGAAAATAACTTTCTTGGATGGAGTAAGCCAGGGAACCTTGTTGGCTAGGCTTACATAGGCCCTTGGGCTGATAGCCTAGTACCTACCTATGAACCTATGAATGGTGTAACCTCTGGTGATAATATTCTGCACCCAACGATCGGTGGTGATAGAGTGCCAGGCAGCTTGGTGCAGACAGAAATGACCCCCAACTGCTTCCAGAGGTAAGCAATTGTGCTGCCTTTCAGGAGCACTGATAAGGCTATCCAGAGAAAGAGTCCCTGGAGCCTTGGTTGCAAGGACCCCCTCTGCCTCTATAGGGGCATCTTCCAGAATTGTTACCCCCTCTGCCTCTGGGAGTATCATCTCCATGTGTGGGATGGAAAGGACCCTGAGATTTCTTATGCCATATTTTCCCATTCCTCTGATTCCTGGAGAAGGTACATTGAGGGTTGGAAAACCGTAGGTCTAAGGCAGACAGGGTTTTTCCATCTTGCTCAAACCTGGCTAGCATGTCTTTCACTTTGGAGCCAAAGAGGGATGAAGCTTCGATGGGAGCATTCACAAAGGAACACTTGAAGGGATCCACGAGGTTACAGATGCACATCCAAGCATGACATCTCATAACAATACCCCAACCCACTGCTCTAGCCGCCCCTTCAGTCATGTGTGAGAGCAACCTCATGGATGAGTTGGATATTGATTCCAGGGTTGCTATCTGCGAGGCCACCTTGTCCCTGACCTCATCAGACAACTGTCCTGTGAGTGTCCCAGAGAGTTCAGAAATCAAGTCCCTCTGGAGCCTTGTAAAATGTGCCAAATAATTCAGGGACCATATAGCAAAGGTCCCTGATGCAAAAACATGCTTCCCACATCTGTCCACCGGCCAGGACTTCCTGTTGGGCAGGTGGACAGTGGGACTTTCCTCAACCAAGTCCTTTTTCATGGCCACCACCACCACCATCATAGCATCAACTGGTAACCCTTTGGACCAGTGCGGATTCTCAACAGGAGAGGGCAGAATTTTGTCTGGTCTCCGGGGGATCACCTCAATGGAATCAGGGTTGTTCCACACGTGCTGCACGACGAGCTCAACAAATTTGTCGGCAGGCGGGGTCACCCAAGAGGTAGACAGCCAGGCACAAAAAGCCTGCAGGGACTCTTCAGATGAAGGGTTGGAGAGCTTCCAGTCACTTCTCTGTTTTAACATTTCCAAGATGTCTCCGAAGGAGACATCATCAGGATGTGACTGTGGTGACCCTTCACCATCATTGTCATCTGTGTCTTCCATTAAGGACTCCTCAGGCGAGTCCACATGCTTCCTCTTGCATGTCTTCTTTTGAGGGAGCTCCTCAGTGGGTGTCTCTGAGGAGGACTTAGAAGAGTAGGTACCCTTGAACAGGGGTGTCCTACGGCTTCTCTGCCCAGTGTCCTGAGAGGGTGGTCTGTGACAGCTGCAGGTCAGGGGGCAAAAACTGGGGTTCCATCATAGGTATGCTACCAGAAGCAAGAGCCCTCTCCATCTCCCAGAAAGCAGGCCCGCCCAAAGAGGGATGGGAGCCCAGATCCGAGAAAGACAACCTCGGGACCAGGGTCACACCCCACTCCAATGTACCCGCCCCCATGAGTGGAGCCTCAAGCAAGATCGGCACTGATGCAGCCATTGGCACTGAAGAGGGAACCGAGGAGAAAGTCAGCACCATGCCCCAGCTGACGTGCCCGTCCCCCAATCCCCAGATTGAGGAAGGACTGGTTCGGCGGGAACCGAAGACCAAAGGGGCAAACTTGGAGCCAGAGTGAGGTGACCATAGGTGCCGAGGTGGTGGTTTCCAAGAAGGATGTCAGAACAGAAGGCTTAGGAACCAAGATGGTTGAAGGAGTGTAAGATGGAGTATGTGGATAAGGCAACCCAAGTCCAGCAGGTGGATGGGTTTTAGAGAATAATGGAATCCCCCTGGCTACCAACAGCTGGTCCACAAGATCTCTTTTTGTCCTTAGAAGGAGGGGTTGAGACTTCCATCACAGAAATGGCCTCTGAGAAGGGTGACTTGAGAAATCCCTTCAGAATTAGTTTATTTTTGCGCTCATTAAGAGTGCATTGGCTGAAACTTTGACAAATATCACATGGAGGCTGCACCGAAAGGTGAGCCACTCCCAAACAGTATACACAGTCGTCATGCAAGTCACTGTTAGGTAACTTGCCCTTACAAGAAGTACTGTGCTTAAAGCCAGAGGTACTCTTCTTATCCCACATTTTATTAGGAATGACACCACAACTAACTGTATAATCCAACAATAATGAAGTCACTCAGTTCAAAAATCACAAGAAATCACAAGAAAAATAAAAATATTACAAGACTGTATATGAGAAGAAAGGGAAACACCTGAATAGAGATAAAAGCTAACAGGTTAAGCAAGAGAAAGCAATACCAGCTATGGTACTGAAGAAATACCACAAGGGTAAGGGAAAAGGCTGTACCAACAATGGTACTTAAGTTTACCAATGGTAACAACGGGTTTGATTGAAGAAAAGACACTAGAAATACTAAAGGTTTAATAAAATATGAAGATATCCAAAATTTTACACAAATATCAAAAAATATTTTACTTAGCTGAGAGCTCGGCTGAAACACGGCTTTACGGCTACATGGCAAACGAGATCTGAGGCAACAAGGAGAAGGGCATTCTGGGTAGAGACTTAGCTCGAGAGTTTTTTTGGCTGGCATGAGCTTGGTAATAGGCCAACTCAGTTCCAAGGGCTCAGAATCGAATCCTTCAGTGATGAATGGAAAGAAGGTTAACAACATCAGATTGAATGTTTCCACCAGTTTCTTAAAATGTCCTTCCTCTTCGGGTATAGATTTGATAAACTACCTGGATATTACAATTTCTAAAGATTATGTACAGAAATAAATATGTCTCGAATATTTATAGAAATGTGACACACTCCAACCCTTTGCTTCATTAAAACAGCAACCATCCATTTTACCAGAAACAAAGCATTATCAAAGACCAAATGGTGCACCTTTCTGGATTACTTTCAGTTGATATTACTTTTCAGATGGAGCTAGAAAAATTATGTAAAATGTTTTTTAAAAGAAGCTATCCAGATTCATTAGTCAAGAAAGTTAAAGACAAAATACTTTTAGGTGGACAAGACAAATATGCCCAAATTTAAAATGCAAGCACAAGCACACAGAGAAATGAAACACCAGTGGCATCAGACACCATTAACAATACTACAGACAAGATAGTTGCTATGATTATTAAGTATAACCACCAAGCACCAGCACGTAGAATTCTTCGGGACACATGTAACAACATTTTCACATATGAACTCAAGCAAGTCTTGGGGGTGCAACCTAAGATAACTTATAGTAGGGGTGACAATCTTTAGAACATCTTTGAAAGAAAAAGCAATGGTACTAGTAAAAGGGCTTGTCAGTCAAAAATGATGAAATGTGTTTTTTGTAAATATTGCAAATTCATCAGTGATGGCCCTTATGCCATGGTTGAAAATTACAGCAAAACCTTAACTTGTCCAGGGATCTGTAATTGTGCTACAGGGATGGTTGTATACTTAGCTATATGCACCTCCTGTCCTGGATTCTATATAGGAAAAACTATCAGGATGCTTAAGGAGCAAATATATGAACACAACTATGAGATTAAGAAATGTAAACTTTTCAGTGCACTATATAAACATACCCTGGAATGTTCAAATTTCAAAAGATTTATATATTTTATGGGGTGCCTTCTGTGCGGAGTTTGCATGTCCTCCCTGTGATCATGTGGGTTTCCTCCAGGTGCTCCGGTTTCCTCCCACATCCCAAAGACATGCTATAGGTGGATTGGGCACTCTAAGTTGGCCCTAGGTGTGAGTGTGTGCATGTGTGTGCCTTCTGTGGAAGGTTGGGCGCCAGGATGGCAACTCGACACCGTAAAACTCCACTGCCAATCATGAGCGGACAGGTGATCCGCTGTGGCGACCCCTATCTGAGAAAAGCCGAAAAAAGAAGAAGATTAGCGATAGAGTTTTTACAACAAATAGAGGTGGGCAACAGCGAGTTACTGCTTGAGCAGAAAGAACTTTTTTGGCAAATCCGTTTAGATGGTATGATAAATCAGGACTTAATGAGAAATTGTCTTTGAACTGTATTTTAAGAAGTAGAGCTGAAAGATTATAGTAATCAAACTTTGTTTTTTTTTTTTTGGAAGTGTTTTAATGTATTTAAGTATTTGTTACTGTTTAATGAACAACACATTTTACTAGTTGTGTTTGCTGGCAGCTAACAATGTAACGTGAGACAATCAGCTTCAATAAATGTATCTGAATTCTGATTGGTCATGAACTAATTAGAAGTTGTATTTTATCTTGAACACAGATTGCAGTTTTTATCTATGATGATGCCTTCAGGTGGAATGTGAAAGCGCTAAGATACTATGTATTTAATAAACTCTCTTGTTTTTATTGGAGAGTTGGCCCTTATTCCAGTACTTTTGCTGTATTTGTGAACAGCTTGTCTATTATGGAGTAGTGTTTCGCTGGGGAAGTTTAGGTGAATGGCTGTTTGGTTTTACAGATACCCTAACATGAGTCTGGAAAAACATACCTCCTACTTAAACTTACTGGAATCTCTTGACATTCAGCCTAATACCATACTTATGGGTGACTTCAACTACCCCTCTATAAACTGGGAGGCTTATATGACCCATAATTCACTTTCTCAGAGGTTTTTGGACTTCGTCAATGAAAAAACCTTGAACCAACTAGTTAGCTCCCCAACTAGAGGTAGAAATATCCTAGACCTAGTACTCACAGATATGGGGGGATGCTGCTCCCTCCCATGCATTAACTCATCCCTGGTAAGGTCTGGCCACAAAATGATCTACTTTAGTATCTAAACTAAGCTAGAACCTCAGTTAAACTCCAGACCTGTTAAGATCTTTCCTAAGGTCAATTAAGCTTATTAAACTGTCAAGCTCCTCCAAACCCAGATGACACTGAGACCTATATTGAGCTGTACACAAAAGCACTGTATGACCACAGTTGCACAGATGAGGCAGCACCTGTCTGAGTCAAACCTATGATTACTGGCAAAAATAAACCCCCTGGTGGACCCCTAGCATTAATACGACATTCAACAAAATGAAAAATAAATCCTCTCCAAAGCCAGGAAGGAACAGACAAAACAGTGCAAACAGACACTTACCTGTCTAAACAGACAAATTAGAGAGCTGGTCAAATCTGCCAAAGTAAACTATGAAGCAAAGATAGCCTTCCAGGTGAAAGATAACCATAAGGCTTTTTCTTAAATTATGTTCATAACCTCAGGGAAAATACTCTGTAATGTGCTGAGTTAATCATAAACAGCCATACTTACACCCAGCCTGAAACAATAGCAAATTTGCTGATCAACAAGTTCAGTTCAAACTTCTCCTCTCCATCAACTCCTACCACACCCAAAGAAATACCTACAACTATCTCCCTACTGGTGAATATTAGGGAACAGGAACTTGCTGCACACGCTAAAGCCAAAAACACAGCCTCCATGGATCCCAACAACATTCCAGGATACTTCTTAAACAGCTTAAAACAGAATCTATCAGGGGCACTAGAAACCCTCTTTAACCACAATCTCCAGACAGGCTTTGTTTCAGAGGAATAGAGGACACAACAGTTGTCTCTCCGCACAAGGGACTACAGACCCATAAGCATGACCAGTCTTATCTGCAAGGCCATGGATAGAATTACCATAAATATGATCAATAATTACATAGGAACTCTCCCAAACACTGGACCAGACCCAATTTGTCTTTGTCAAAGGGAGGTCTTGTCTACTTAATCTGGCGGACTTCTTCAAGAAAGACATCAGGGCCATGGATGAGAGTAAAATGGTACACACCGCTTATCTACATCTGACCAAAGCTTTTGACACAATCCCCCACTCGAAGATCATAGATAATCTTACTGAGTTAGGCATAAACCCCTGCACTGTCAGATTAATAGCAAACTGGCTCACTGACAGAACACGTGTTGTCTGGATAGGTAAATCTATCTCAGATAAGAAACCTGTTCCTAGCTGTGTCCCACAGGGATCAGTGTTGGGGCCCCTTCTGTTTGGTACATATTCTCTGAAGTGAAAGCCAATGTTGGGAGCTTCTAGCTCACCAAGTTCACTGATGACTGTAAACTGGGAGCAATCAATGAATCCCCAAATTATGCTGACATACTACAAACAGGCCTAAAAATGGCAAATAACTGCTTCCAGAACCATGGTCTACATCCTAGAAAAATGTGTAATCATACCCTTCAGTAAATCAAATATCCCTGCAAATTATAATACTGATAGCACACCCATAAAAATAGACCCAGTGGTGAGGGACCTAGGAACACAGATAGATAGTAACCTAAACTTTGACTACAAGGTAGCTACGGTAGTGAGGACATCCTTCTGTGTGGCTCAACTTATAAGTAAAGGCATGGCATCAAGATCAAAGGAAGTCATAGTGTCATTGTACTCAGCCATCGTTAGGCCCATAATTGAGTACAATGCTCCCTTCTGCATATACCTAACCAGACACTTATGCCAATGCAGCAGCCCTAGAGGTTTCTCACAAAAAAAAAAAAAAAGAAATACATACTGTAAGACACATGTCTTATGCAGACCGACTAAAGGCCCTATCCTTTTACTTTGTCTCATATTATTTATTGAGAAGTGAATTATGCGTGACCTACAAGGTATTCTTTGATCAAGCCCTGATCAAAATGTTACATATTTGCAAGAAAAGTTATACAAGGGTTACACGTTCCATGGGCCTAAATCTTATTTGTGAGTCTCACAGAACTTGCTGGAGAGGCAGATTCATATCCCAAAGACTACCTCATCTATGGAATAAACTTCCCATCTTTGTAAAATAAAGCCCGTCCTTCACTCTCTTGAAAAGGAATTCCTTCACTCTCTTGAAAAGGAATATGGATAAATGGATAGTGAACTGTAAATTCACTCCCAAGGTACTGCCCATGTCCTTTTTGGACAGAGGCAGTCTGTAAAATTACTCAGGGCTCCAAAACCAAAAGACCCAGTACCCTAATCTGGGTAATTAAGATATAATACTGTCATATCCTGGGTATTATTGGCTAGGCTTGTAAAGGCTCTTGTGCCATTAGCCTAGTAATCACTTATGAACCTATGAACATAGCTCATTCAGTTCCTGTCTTCCCTTAAACCTCATTCCTCGTCCAAAACATTTTTCTGCATGTATTGTTCTCACAATTCCCATTTTTTTATGTAATTTGCTCCTACCCATCTTCTAAAGATCCCACTTCCAGTTCTTTTATCTCTGTTACTATATTCACTACTTCTAATGTGGTTGGTTTAGAAATTGATTTCCATCTTCTAGTAATTGCTTTTTGGCAACCATCAGAATTAAACTAACCAAGACCTTACTATGCCTAGGCAATTCAGATCATGTATCACAGCTCAAAAACTAACTTCCTTAGTTACACCAATCTGCTCACCCAGTATTTCTGACAGAGTAGACTGCAGGGAAATTTTAAAGTCTGCCAACTCATTACACTCCCAAAAAATATGTCCCAATTACCTCTTTCTTTCCCATCACACCTCCAACATTTGCAATCTAATTTTTTCAGAACATTTGTAAAAAGATTGGAAGATTTATCGTTTGATTAAGATTTTCTTCAGAGGCCACCTTAAAAGGAAATGGGGATTTGTTCTCAGAAGTACACTAGCTTTATGAATAAACAGATAAAGAGATTGACAGGACAGGGCTTGCAACTCCGAGATCATCCTTGCTGATGTAAATGGTCGCAAAAAGAGTTTTCCAAGACAAGAATTACAGATCTACTGAAGAAGCAGTTTCAAAAGCAGCTTTAGTTAAGGCCTGTAGCATGATTGTGATGTTGCAGGGGAGAACAGGGTTACTGACCCTGACAGGAGGTCTTAAAAAAGGACCATTTCAAAAAATGTCTTGGAAATTTTTAAAAAAGCAACAGAAGTCTGACTGTTTCCACATGAAAATTGGAGATGGCTGCTAGCTGTACTTAAATAGCTGAAAAGCTGGTCACTTTGTTAAACAATTCTGCCAAAAAATCCAAACTTGATGGAAGAAGAGCTGAAAAGGATAAAGATCTCTGGAGCAAGCTCTTATAGTAAACATTTTCCATTTGCTAAAGTGAAGCTTTCTGTTTTTTTTTTTTTTTTTTGGGAGGACAAACTTTGAATAACAAGAAAACAGCTTGCCAACCCTGCCACTGTTAAAAATGAAGAAACCATACAGTCATTCTCCAGGTTTTTAGATTTTGGTGAGATTAACTGAACAGGTGAGGCAGAAGATCTAGATATGGGTCCAGCACCCAAGGTGGGTGTATTAGATGAGGTCAGAGAAAGGGAGCCAAACCTGTCAAGGCCATAAAGGAGCAATGAGTTTAACTTTGGCCTTGCATCTCCTGGCTTTCTGAAAAATAAAGTTATGTACTCAATACTCACCATAGCATTCCATCTCTGTTGTTCATTTTCATTCTTCTTCAACTGACGTGTTCAGATCCGAGACTTGTATCTGACTTGACCGCTTCTTTCAGATCACTGGATCCTTTTTACCCATAATGGCCCCCCAACCGAACGTACCTCACATCGAGTTTGCTACCCCTATATGTAAACACATAACCAGTGACAGAAAAAGACAGTGGTGCCATAGAAAAAGGGAGCTATAGTTCAAAAAAGGAAGAGAGGTTGCTATAAAAACTCTAAAGTCTCTTTACAAAGCAAAAATGAAGGGGCAGGTGGGCAGGGAGTTGAGGAAGAATGAAAATGGACCACACAAATGGAATGTTATGGTGAGTGCATAACTTTTTAATCTGATGTTGTCATTTTCATCCATTCCTCAACTGATGGGACAGAGTGTCCCCAGCTTAGGCCCCCTAAGGAAGGATATTCTGAAGCACCGCTAAGCCAAATGCCATTCTGTTCCTCGAAATCAAATGCAATTTGTAATCAGTAATGAAAGTGTGGAATTGGCCCAAGTAGCAGCTCCGTAAATATCATCTAAAGATGTTCTGGACCAAAAATCTGAAGAAACCACCATAGATCTTGTGGAATGGGCACTAGGAGGTTTTGTTAAAATTAAACCGAATTTACTATAGATAAAGGTTATACAATAAGTCAACAATTTGGCCAATGTAATTTTAGATACTGGATTGCTAATCTGGTAGGAGAAAAGGAAAGAAATAACTGGTCATATTTCCTAAAATATTTGGTTCTATGAAGGTAGAAACAAAGTTGTCTATGTACATCTAACAGTTCCAAAAACACAAACCAGGAACTGCAAGACACCAACCATAAACAGAAGTACACCAGTTCCGAAAGAACACTCGAGTGATGTTGACAGTAATCCACACGAATGTGTTGCATAAAAATAGTACATTTATTGAGCATGCTTTTGTCTTAGAAACCAAGACTTCATCAGAAAACAGTTACAATACAAAAACATAGTGCTTTTATACCCTTGAGCTAATGAAATAATTAATTAGCAATCAGTTATACATCTCCCCTGTCATACTTAAAGCAACATACCAATATTTTGTGATTTTAAAATGTTTTAAAAACTACAAGTAAATGAAGCTGTAAAAATAGAATGAAATACGATTCTAGTATATTATATATAAATTAATGACAATAATAAAATATAATTTAATATATACCATATACATTAATAAGAATAAAATATAACATTTTCTACTTAAAAGGAAACATTTAAAGCTTAAATGAATGGTATTTTAATACAGGCATAATACTACATGCTTCATTAATACCTGGGGGTGGGTGGAATTCAGTCTTAGCTGCCAATTTAACTCTTCCCTATCTAACCTGTTTTTCCAATCACCACCCCTGATGTCATTACCAAGGTTCTCAAGAATACCAAAAAGAAAAGTTTTACATAAACTATTACCCTTTAAATGCTTGTAGAGAGCATTATTATCATCCTCACGTCTAATGGCATAAAGGTGCTCGTAGATCCGTCTATGCAAAGCCCTTTCAGTTTTGCCAACATAGAACTGTTGGCAGTTCTGACAAATAGAAATATAAACCAGTTGCTTGGAGCCACATGAACCTCTCTTCAACCACACCTTTCTCTTAGGGAAACCAATTTCCACCCAGTCAACCCCTAAAATATATGAACAGTATGCACAGGAACTACAACTCCTAGTTCCTCTTGATGTATCATTTATTTTTATAGGATGTTCCAGTAAAAACTTAAGGTTATTATTAGTTTTAAACACAAAGTGAGTTTTTTTGCCTATAAAGTCCATAAGACCGTCCTCACCCTTGAACATTACCCAATTTCTCTTCACTATTTGTTGGATGTCCTTACTGAGTAACCCATATGTCAAAACCATGTATTGACTATAATTTTTGTCAGTGGTGGCTGGTGACTTCAAATCAAAGGGGGGCTGCAGGAGACAGCTGAATGGGTGGAGCCAATGGGAAGGGGTGTGACCAACTATAAAGGGGAGGAGCTATGCTCAACGCCACAAAAACTGGAACTTTAATTAAATACGCTGTCCTGGGTGCCAAACCATCATTATGAGAGTCCAATCAAGACAACATGAAGTGTAGAAGAAAAAAATATTTCAATGCATTGGCTGCATGACAGCTTACTTAATATCTAGATGGAAACAAAAAGGTTGTGAGGCATGAAAAAATAAATTACTTTTTAAATACATTACTGGAATGCCAGTCAAAATCAAGTATAAGAAAAACAAGCAGCACTCAACTCAAACCACTTCTCCTTGCACTGCAATTCTAATTCTAATTTATATTCAGCTTTATTAAAGTACCAAGTAACATGCTGAAAGTAGCAATCTCTGTGATACCCCCACTTGTAAAAATGTTTCTAATCCAAAAAAGACCTGCTGCCTGACAACAACTATCTACTTGTTTCATGGGGAAAACATGATCAAAGTAAGAAATGAAATGCAAACAAGAAACAAGCTCAAGATACATTGCTTAAAGGATTATTGTACAGGTAATTGACAGCACATGATAGACTGGCATTCTGTTTGGTTTACAGGTAAAGCCTGCAAAGATGACTGCAAGTCTCCAACAAATGTAATGAGCTTCTTAAAATAATGTAATCCTGTCCTTTATTACAAATACTGTCATATGCATTTCAATACCCAAGGCTTATGCATTATCTACTTATGTAAGTATTCTCTGCATGGCAACAACAGAAAGGCTTTCAATGCTGGCAATTCTTTAACAGTATGCTTATTAAAGCTTACTTGCATCTTACAATCTCAGACAAGCTTACCTGATGGTCATTAAAGCATTGCTACTTAAACACAGAGCAACAGGCACTTTCTGCGTAATAATAAGCATAAATCAACAGTATAAAAATATGATAGAAACCAGAACATTTTGCAAAATCAAGGACAGAATAAAAGTAGTACTTGTGTCTACCTTGGATGGGGGGATACTCTGCACATTTATACAGCATAACTGCTCCTTGGGGTGCAACAAGTATGTCACAATTTGAAACGTCTCTGGCTGACTGTGATGGCCCTGACACATTTGTCATACCTCTCAGCCTTAGAGCAAGAAATCTGGACAAAGCCATACATAAAAGTGGGACAAAAGCCCAAAAATAAGGACACTTTTTAAATATTGCTCTTATAAACTTAGAAAGATAATAGAATAGTAGGTCTTGCATTAGTATGAATTTTTCTGAAGGGTATGAAATCTGAAACTCAAATGTCTATCATTATTTTCTAATTTCAGTCTTTAATGATTTGCCACTAATTTGCCAAAAACACAATTTTATGAAAAATGGACAAAAAATGTGATGCAAAAATATAAAATAGCCACACAATATAGCTGGGAACCTGTCAAAGAAGGGACACTTTTTAATATTAGTACTGCTAACTTGAGCAGCTGACAAAATAAAATAATATACATGCATTTCTGAAATAAAAGTAATCTATAACTGATTATTACAGTTATTTCTTAATTGTAAACCCTCCACGTTTTCTTCCAAAATTGCCATTTTGCGGCGGGATTATTAGGGGAAGAACAACATTCTGAGCCAAAATTGGGGACATTTGAGAGGTTTGGATATGCCTAATTCTATAAAGCAATTTATTTGCATGTACCTCTCAACCTGTTAATGCAGGAAATCTGGACAAGGCCAAATATACTGGGGGAACATATAAATAGTACTAACAATTGTTGTATAAACTGAGACAGTTGATAAAATAACAGGTCTTGCTTTAGCATGCATTTTTCTGAAGGTTATGAAATCTGAAACTCAGTGTCTGTCATTATTTAGTCACTTAATTTCTAAATTATTTGCCAGAAAACCACACATTTTGCAACTCTGTTACCTTCCTACCTATAATGCACCTAAAGGGAAGCATTTTTAGAGCAACAAGGGAGGGGGGGGGTGAAGGGCCCCTTACCAGAAATGGGGAAACGGCAGTCACTATTAAGTGACCTAGAAATCCCAGAGGAAGAAATAATTAATTCCTTTGATGGGATACTATTGAGTTATAAGGGGTTCAACATATTCAACTATGCTGGTTTAGAAATTAACAAAGATTATTTTTCTCTATTGAAGAAAGGTATTAAGTTTGTTCCTAATTGTAAGGGAGATATCTCCCACATTATTACAGATTTTAAACTATATACAAGGAAGTTAAATCTAAAATATCTATTTAAGGATACCTCTGTAGTACCTAGACCTCTAAATTTCAAATGGAGAAGTTGTTTTAATCCTCCTTTACATCCTATAATCTCTACTTCTGAAAAAGTATGCACACAGGAGATTTACGGAACCTATTATAATTCCAAACATAAGCAGTATAATCTCAGTTATGAAGAAAACCACCTCATAAAGGAACTTCGTGGTAATTCAAACCTGAGGTTTATGAAACCTGACAAGGGGGGGGGGGGTGGTATGGTAATAGTGGAGAAGATGGACTATGCCAATAAAATTTTTAGTATGCTACAGGATGATGATAAATACGAAGTCTCATCCATTAATGAAATTAATGTAACTCATAAGAAAATTCAGTTATGTTTGGAAGATTCATTATTACAGGATGTAATTAATGAATAAATATTTCAATTTTTGTGTAATGAGCATCTTAGAACTCCTATTATGTTTGGTATTCCCAAAACCCACAAAAAATATATCTGACCCTCCATATCGTTTGATTATAAGTTCTGAGAACAGTATGACCTACCCACTGGGGATATTTGTAGAAAGAAAGGTTCGTGGGAACTTAAAGAGCATTGATCATATATTATGTGACTCATGGGATTTTTTGGGCAAGATAAAAAGTGACCATTTCCATGAGACTAATGTTTTTTCTACTATTGACGTAGTAGATTTATTCACTTCTGTTCCCCATTGTGAGGGTTTGAACCTTTTCTATGAAGCTTTACTAGATGTTTTGTAATTTAAGCAACACTTTAATGAATTTTGTAATGGTCCTTATGGGAACTATTTTAAAAAATTATTTTTTGTATTCGAGGGGGGGTTTTACAAACAGACAAAAGGGGTTGCTATGGGTATTAGTTGTGTCCCCCTTTTTGTGAACCTCATTATGTATTCCTGGGAGAAATTATATATATTCAACAGCAAATTCTTAGGTCAGTGGTGGACCTACCTCCCTTTTTTGGATGACATTTTTATTTTATAGAGGGAGGATGAAACTATAAAGGAATTTTTTGCTTACATCAACACTGTTTGTGATTACTTCAAATTTACTGCTACACAAGACAATAAGTCTATAAACTATCTGGACGTAACTATTTCTGTGGATAATACTAAGGGTTGTTTTGTGTCGAGAATATATAGAAAACCTATGTTTTCAAATGACTATTTGGAGTATAAAAGTTGTCGCCCAGATACATTAAGAAAAACATTGTGAAGGGCCAAATGGTGAGGGTAGCCAGAATGTACTCCAGTAAAGAGATTTGTAAGACTGAGATAGCTACCCTGGTTAATCTCTTTATGGATAGGGGTTACCCCACCTCCTTGCTACATTCTGTGTGTGAGGAGGTTTTAAATGAATGGAGTAAGAAATTTGTACCCCTATTGGGTAAACCCCTTGAGATTTTAACAAACCCTGTTGAATATTCTGTGGACAAAAATTATAGTCTGTCCATGGTTTTGACATATGGGTTACTCAGTAAGGACATCCAACAAATAGTGAAGAGAAATTGGGTAATGTTCAAGGGTGAGGACGGTCTTATGGACTTTGTAGGCAAAAAACCTCACTTTGTGTTTAAAACTAATAATCACCTTAAGTTTTTACTGGAACATCCTATAAAAATAAATGATACATCAAGAGGAACTAGGAGTTGTGGTTCCTGTGCATACTGTTCATATATTTTAGGGGTTGAATGTGTGGAAATTGGTTCCCCTAAGAGAAAGGTGTAGTTGAAGAGAGGTTCATGTGGCTCCAAGCAACTGGTTTATATTTCTATTTGTCAGAACTGCCAACAGTTCTATGTTGGCAAAACTGAAAGGGCTTTGCATAGACAGATCTACGAGCACCTTTATGCCATTAGACGTGAGGATGATAATGCTCTCTACAAGCATTTAAGGTTAATAGTTTATGTAAAACTTTTCTTTTTGGTATTCTTGAGAACCTTGGTAATGACATCAGGGGTGGTGATTGGAAAAACAGGTTAGATAGGGAAGAGTTAAAGTGGCAGCTAAGACTGAATTCCACCCACTCCCCAGGTATTAATGAAGCATGTAATATTATGCCTGTATTAAAATACCATTCATTTAAGCTTTAAATGTTTCCTTTTAAGTAGAAAAAGTTATATTTTATTCTTATTAATGTATATGGTATATATTAAATTATATTTTATTATTATTGTCATTAATTTATATATCATGTACTAGTATCATATTTCATTGAATTTTTACAGCTTCATTTACTTGTAGTTTTTAAAACATTTTAAAATCATGAAATATTGGTGTTGCTTTAAGTATGAAAGGGGAGATGTATAATTGATTGCTAATTAATTATTTCATTAACTCAATGGTATAAAAGCACTGTGTTTTTGAATTGCAACTGTTTTCTGATGAAGTATTGGTTTCTAAGGCGAAAGCGTGCTCAATAAATGGTTTACTATTAAAATGTCGAACGGCACTACGTCGACTGTACTATAGTCGAACACGGAAGTTCGAAAATAGTAATGTCGACGTCAAAAAAAAATCTAGGAATGGTTTTAACATGGGTCGAGGTAGGTGTTCAGTATTATTCAGAACTACAAACATCTCCCCTACCTTGACCCATGTTAAAACACAGTCCTAGATTGTTTTTTTGTCGTCGACATTACTATTTTCGAACTTCCGTGTTCGACTATAGTACAGTCGATGTAGTGCCATTCGACATTTCAATAGTAAACCCAATAAATATACTATTTTTATGCAACACATCCATGTGGATTATTGTCAACATCACTCGAGTGTTCTGTCAGAACTGGTGTACTTTTCTACATCTAACAGCTGTAACAATGTATTCTCTTTGTTTGAAAAATTTGGAAAGAAAACTAGGAGATTAATAACCTGATTAATATTCTACTCAGAATCTACCTTAGGTAAAAAGGATGTATTAGATTGCAGTGACACCCTGTCTTTCTGAAACATTAGATAAGGATGCTTAGAAGACAGAGCCTGGAGTTCAGATACTCTTCTAGCTGATGTAATAGCCAGCAGAAAAATGGTTTTCCAAGAGAAAAAATGTATGTAAATTTTAGCTGGAGGCTCGAAAGGAGATTGAATTAAGGCCTGAAGCATAATATTTAAATCCTAAGGGGGGGGGTGTAGGATCTTTTAATAGAGGTCTGAGTGAAAACTTTTAGTTATGTACTCACCATAACTTCAGATGTTTGGGATCCATCTCGCCTACATTCTGACTGATGGGTTCGGAGCCGAACCCTCGGCTCCGACTCGGCACGCTTATGCCAAAGAGCGAAGTCTCTTATTGGCTGAGCTTACTATATCCCAGGATGCACCACTACCAGTCCCCCAGATCTAGTTTGTCCGCATACATGCACACATGCACGCACTGCTTATATAACATCGTCAGATGAAACAAGATAAAAACAGTAGAACTCAAAACCGTTCAATCTCTTCTGATCTCCAAGGCAGGGGGAAGGAGGGTGGGTATTAGGAATGTAGGCGAGATGGATCCCAAACATCTGAAGTTATGGTGAGCACATAACTAAAAGATGTTATGTGATCCTATCTCGCCTACATTCTGACTGATGGGACAGCGTCCCTAGCACCTGAATCCTGGGTGGCTCACTGGAAAACACTCCTGAGTACCGTGGAACCAAATGATGCTCGTCCTTTAGATGCCACATCCAATTTATAGTGGGAAATGAAAGTGTGCGGGTTGGACCAAGTAGCCGCAGCACAAATCTCAGAAATAGCGAGCTTGGAATGAAATGCAATAGAGGTAGCCATAGCTCTAGTAGAGTGAGCTTTGACAGATGTTGTAAGTTGCTTATTTGAAGAGGAGTAAGCCTGAGTTATGCAATCTCTAATCCATTTGGCAATAGTCACTTTAGTGATGGTTTTACCCAGTTTATTATCTGAAAAGGACACAAACAATTGGTCTGTTTTTCGAATCTGTTGAGTCCTGTCTAGATAGAAGCGCAATTGCCTGTGAACATCTAACTTATGCAAGGTGTATTCCGCTTTGTTTGAAAATTTTGGAAAGAAAACTGGTAGTTCTAGAGATTGTTGGAGACAGAGATTAGAATAAACTTTTGGAACAAAGGATGGGTTAGGCCTAAGTGATACTCTATCCTTGTGAAAAATCAAGTACGGTGGTTTGATAGATAGGGCTTGAAGTTCTGAAACTCTTCTTGCAGAGGTAATTGCAATTAAGAAGGCAGTTTTCCAAGACAGATATTTCAACTCACATGTAGCAGCCGGTTCAAAAGGAGG
Source organism: Protopterus annectens (assembly GCF_019279795.1). Classification (NCBI taxonomy): domain Eukaryota; kingdom Metazoa; phylum Chordata; order Ceratodontiformes; family Protopteridae; genus Protopterus; species Protopterus annectens. The sequence continues at coordinate 960,591,084 of NC_056746.1, forward strand.
AGATGTTAAGGCACTAAGTACCAAATCAAGATCCCACGGAGGCGCAGGATGAAAAACTGGGGGTCTTAAAAGCACAGCACCTTTCATGAAAGTTTTACATAATCTGCTACTCATCAACGGTGGGTCTATGGATTCATGAAATTTGGAGATAGCTGCTAGTTGGACCTTAATAGTAGAGACTGAAGATCCTTGATTAAACAAGGATGTTAAAAATTTCAAGACCTCTGGTATCGGGGCAGTAATAGGGTCTAAGCCACTGAGTTGAGCCCAGATAGCAAACCTCTTCCACTTACTGTGATACAATTTCTTAGTGGTGGGTTTGTGAGCTGAAGATAAAATGTGAATAACTTCAGGGTCCAAGGTGTGATTTCTGACTAAAGTCGGAAGTGGAGGAGCCAAGCTGCTAACTTCAAAGTGTGAAGGGACTGGTGCTGTTGTCCCGACTGATGAATCAGAAGGTCCGGAGTTAGATCCAAAAACCAAGGACCGTCCAGAGCATATTTCTGTAGGTAGGGGAACCATACCTGACGAGGCCAGTACGGAGCAATTAGAATCATTGTGGACCCCAATTGGGAAGCTTTCTGGATGACTTTGGGAAGGAGTGGAACCGGAGAGAAAGCGTAAAGCAGTCCTGTTGGCCAAGGTTGGACTAGAGCATCCGTAGCTGCTTCCCCTTGACGCGGGGTCAAGGAAAAGAACCTCTTGCACTTCGTGTTTTGTGGTGTTGCAAACAGGTCGCAGCACGGAGTCCCCCATCTTTTGAAAATCTGAGCTGCTACAGCTTCGTTCAGGGACCACTCATGAGGAGAAAGAATAGTCCTGCTCAATCTGTCTGCCAATACATTGGATTTTCCTGGAATGTGGGTCGCTACCAGGAAGCGGTTGGTAGCCACTGCCCATTCCCACACCCTCATGGCCTCTCTGCAAAGGGGGTAAGATCTGGTCCCTCCTTGTTTGTTTAGATACCAGACCACCGACATGTTGTCTGTGTGGATAGCGATACTGCCTTGAGGGAGAAAGTTGTGGAGGGCTTGTAGGGACAGAAGTACAGCCCTCATTTCCAACACATTGATATGGAGAAAGGTTTCGTTTGGAAGCCAAGATCCCTGAACTGACCTGCCCAGACAATGCCCCCCCCCAACCCGTCTGGGAGGCATCCGTCGTCAAGGTGGCTACCGGAGGGGGCATAACAAAAGGTCTTCCCTGATTCAGATTGGATGGCAGAAGCCACCAGTGGAGGTCCCGTTTGCACGTTTCTGTAATCAGTATGTGATGATTGAGGGGGAGATCCTGAAAGGACCATTGTGTCGATAACAGCCACTGAAGAATCCTCATGTGCAATCTTGCCAGAGGAACTAGGAGAACCGTGGCAGACATTGAACCTAAAAGTTGCAGGACCAACCTGGCTGGGGCTTTGGATCTTAGAAGCAGGGCTCGGACTTGACCTTGTAATGTTTGTATCCTTTCGGTAGGAAGGAAAATTCGCATCAATTTTGAGTCTATCTCTGCTCCTATGAATCTTATGCTGAGAAGGCAGCAAGACAGACTTTGACCAGTTGAATGTAATTCCCAGGGAAGCACCCAGGAGATGGTGGCTTGTAGGTTCTCTAGTAGTAGATGCCTGGTGGTGGCAGTCAGGAGCCAGTCGTCCAGATAGGGAAACACTTGGAATCCGAGACTCCTCAGGTGAGCAGTCACTACTGCCAAACACTTGGTGAACACCCTGGGGCTGTGGTGAGACCAAAGGGCAGAGCACAAAATTGGAAATGACTGTCTCCCAGGCTGAAGCGCAGATACCTCCTGGACGCCTGATGTATCGGTATGTGATAATAGGCGTCCTTGAGATCTATGGAGCACATCCAAACATCTTTCTCCAACAATGGGAGAATGGATTGTAAAGTGACCATTCGGAATTTGGACTTCATGACGGACTGGTTTAGTTTGCTGAGATCCAAAATGGGTCTCAGGTCCCCTGTCTTTTTCGGCACTAAAAAGAACCTTGAGTAGTTTCCGGATCCGATCTGGTCTGTGGGGACCGGTTGGATGACTCCTTTTCTAGCAGCTTTGAAGCTTCTACGGCTGCAATTTCCCTTTGACTGGGTGGTGGGTCCGGGATTTTTTTGGACGGTGGGGGTGAGTGTGTGAAGGGAATGGTGTAACCTCCGGCAATAATCCGAAGCACCCAACTGTCCTGAGTAATAGACTCCCAGGCTTTTAGGTGCTTGGCAAAACGGCACCCGACTGGCTCCGGAGCAGCACAGCCGGGCAGTCCCTCATGAAGTGTGGGAGGCTGAAGAGCCACGAAAGGACTCGCGGTCTCCAGTGTTGCGGGGGCCTCTGCCGCCTCTGGGACGGCGTCTCCCAGAATAATTTCCCCGTCCTCTGCCTCTGGAAGGGGAATCTTCCTGCTGTTGGGGAAAGAATTTCTGTGATTTGGGGAACCACATTTTCCCCCCTCTTTTAGCGTTGGGATAAGGCCGAAGGGAGTGGAATAACGTGCTCCTACGGCAGATAAAGTCTTTCCCTCCTGCTCACAGCGGGTAAGAGTGTCTTTTACCTTGGGTCCAAACAAAGAGGACCCATCAAAGGGAGCGTCAGCAAAGGAAGACTTGAAGGCCTCCCGAAATGACACAAGCGGAGCCAGGCCTGTCTCCGTGAGCCACGCCTGTGCCTGCCGCTCTGCCGCCCCTTCGCCGCATATGAAATGAGCCTCATGGACGAGTTAGAAATCGAGGTAAGGATAGCCAACTGAGAGCTAACCGACTGGGCTAGCTGCTCAGGTAGGTTACCTGAGAGGGAGTCTGAGAGCTCCTTGACCAGATCCCTCTGTAGTCTGGTGAAATGTGCCAAATAATTCAGGGACCTCAGAGTAAAGGCCGCTGAAGTCAGGGTGCGCTTCCCGTACCGGTCCATGCTCCTAGACTCCTTATTAGGAGGATGGACGGACGTTGAAGCCTCTGCCACGTCCTGCTGGGTAGCAGATGCCACCACCATGGCATCTACAGCCACGCCTTTCGTCAAGAACTCCTTCTCGGGTGGGGCAGACAAAAATTTGTTAGGGCGAGAAGGCACTGGTTCCACAGTATCTGGATGTTCCCACGCCCTCCGACAAACCAAATCCAGGAGCTCGTCGAAGGGCGGAGACACCCAGGAGGCGGAGGGGGGTTTGGAATTCCAGCCGCCTCGTTGCTTAAGGATTTCTAGAATGTCTGCAAATGAGACATCATCCGAGGACGACTTTGGGGACCCCTCCGCATCATCAAGATCAGTGTCCGATGTAAGAGACTCGTCGGGGGAGTCCACGTGCTTCCTCTTGCACGATCTCTTCCTTGGGGGCTCTTCCGAAGACAACTCCGAAGAACCCTCAGGAGGAGGGGAACCCCCAGTGGGGGTAACCTCAGGCCCCGGGGCTCCGTTGCCTAGAGACAGCGGAACTGCCAAAGACCCAGTCTCCATGCCCAGGGAAGGTGCCGGTAAAGCCATAGAGATGGCCGAAGAAGACTTGGCCAAGGCACTCCTCATAGCTCTGAAAGCCGGACCTCCAGAATCCTGGGAATGTCCGGTCCCCAGAGCCATGATAGCAGACGGAAGTCCCGCGGCCGAATCACCGAGAGGGAGGCTCGGAACCGACAGCATCGGTCCCGAAACGTCACCCCCGGGTCCGGCCGAAGAAGTCCGTGTGCTAAACTCGGACCCGAAGGCCGGGGTTGGAGTAAGGGTCGGAGCCGACCCTAGGATCTCCACTGGCTCCATCAGCACCTGCTCCGACGGAGCCGAAGCGGTCGGAGGAGGAATGGCAATGGAGTGGGCTATCGGCTTCGAAGCCAATTGGGTTGGAGCCGAAACAAATTTTTGAAAGACTGGGGACTGGAATAGTCTTTGGAGCACCCTGTCTATGTCCGAGTCTGACATCCTCGATGACCTGGAGGAGACTGAACGGGTTCGAGAGTGCACAAACCAATTTCCATCGGTGCCGAGGAGGACTTCGGCGCCGAGGAGGAAGTGTCTGAGCGGACAACCTTCATCGGCTCCAAGATCAGTGGAGCCGATGAAGGTGACCCGCCTCTCGATGCCCCAGCCGTCGGCTCCGAACCCAGAGGAGTCGAGACTGGAGGCATCGAGGCAGACCATTCCGCCCTCGGCTCCGAAGTCCGTGGAGCCGAAGGAGAAGCCTGCCTATGCCTTTTGGCGGTCGGGTCTGACGGACTGGTCGGAGCCGACGCCCTTTTCTTTTTAGCAGGAGAAGAAGAGGACGCTAATGCTTCTTCAAAAGAGGGTTTTATAAGGCCTTTCAATATAAGTTTATTTTTCCTCTCTTGGAGGACCCTCGAGGAAAACGCGTGACACACGCTGCAGGACTCCTGCAAATGTTTGGCGCCCAAACAATATACACAGAGAGAGTGGTCATCTGTGATTGACATTTTAAAACTGCACTTAGTGCACTTCTTAAAGCCCGAAGGCCTAGGAGCCTGAGACATTATAACAACAAATACAGTAACTCTATCACAGAAAAAACACACTGTTCTTTTTTTTTTTTTTTTTTTTTAAATTGACTGTCACTACAATGATTAGCTTACGGCCGCCGATTAAGATTGGCAGTCCGACAACTACAGAAAATATAACTAAAGGGGATCCTAGAACCCCTAAGGATTTGACAAGAAATTAACTGACAGGGAAAAGCCCTGAAATCAAGGGGGCCTCTAGTCAGAACAAACACACAATCACACACAAATTTTTCCACAAAAAATACCAGTCACACACAAAAAGTACGGAATAGCTGTTAAAACAGCTTTTTGTTATAGGAATAGAAAATTTCTGACAGAAAAAGTTAGTGAAAAAACACTACTTAGCTCAGCCAGCTCGAGACCACGTCTTTGCTAGTTAGCGGCAAACGAGATCTGGGGGACTGGTAGTGGTGCATCCTGGGATATAGTAAGCTCAGCCAATAAGAGACTTCGCTCTTTGGCATAAGCGTGCCGAGTCGGAGCCGAGGGATCGGCTCCGAACCCATCAGTCAGAATGTAGGCGAGATTAGATCACATAACATCACACCGTTAGGAAAGGCCTTGCATAATTTAGAAAAGGCTAATGTAATGTTATATCCACCCATGTGGAAATTAAAAAATGGCAGCCAACTGAGCTCTAATAGTTGAAAAACTAACTCCTTTGTTGAAGATTGAAGCTAGAAATTCAATGATTACTGGTAGAGGTGCTGAAAAGGAGTGCAGAACTTTGTTAATGGCCCATAAAACAAATCTTTTCCATTTACTCTTACAAGACTTATTACCAGAAGCTTCATGGGCAGACAGCAAAATATGATGGACCAGGGAGGAGAGCCTGGGCTGACTAGCAATCAGTGGAACTGGAGAAACCATGTGGTCAGTTTCAAGCTTCTTAGGTTTGAGTGAGACATGCCTGTCAAGTGAGACAGGAAGTCTGGAGTTGGATCTGGAACCCATAGTAAATGTAGAAGGGTAGGCCGGAGGAACGGGAACCAAACCTGACGAGGTCAGAAAGAAGCAATGAAAATAACTGCTCTTCAACCAAACTGCTTTCTGAAGAAATTTGGGAATTAGTGGCAAGGGTGGAAATGCACAGAGGAGTCTGGAGGGCCAGTCATGGACTAGCGCATCTCTGTGACTCCCCCACTGGATGGGGAGGGCAAAGAACCTGCTGCACTTGTTGCTGAAGGGGACGCAAATAGGTCACAGCATGGTTGGTTCCACTGATGGAAAATTCGGTCCGTCACTGTTAAATCGATGTGAAAAATGTCAGAAGTAACCAGGCTCACACCGTACTACTGTTTTCATTATAGTTTAAACTGTCCAAACAGTTACACTGTCTGAGATCATTTCAATTCTATTATAACATACAGTCTTTTGCTTCTCATGAACTGTCTCACTGCACCCTTGATTAAGATGTCTCTCAAGAAGAGAAAACAATGTCCAGTTTATATATCTTTTCAAAGCAACAGATGTTGTTTTCCATTGTCCTTGTGGTTTGCATGATTGATTTCTGTTTTATGTCCTTTGGTTATTTTCTTCCTTGCTCTGTCTGAAAACTTTACAAAAAGTCCCTGTTGCAACTTCGCTCTTTGTATGTTCCAAATAACATGATGCCATTTACAGTTATGTCTAGCCCACAAAACCTAGCTAACTGGACAAACATATTTACAGTAAAACTAACTTAGCATGTTTTATTTTCGCAGGTGTCAGACACATAGATGTTATTACTTATCTATTCTTAACTGCTTTCATGCTTGCTTAAGCAAGTTGTCAGCCTTGCAGTTTCTGCTTTTACAAACAAGCATTTATTTCAAAACTTTGTATCAAGTTATCCCTTGCTTCACAAGTCAAAACCTTGTATTAATATTTCTTTTCCATTCCAGCATACATTTAATTGCTTTGGGGAAAGAATATTTAATCTCTATCAGTCACTTTGACATTGAGAGACCACTTATGAGGCATCAGAATGGACCTGCTTAATTTGACTGCAATCATATTGGATTTCTCTGGAATGGGCATTGCTATCAGAAAATGATTGGAGGAGAGTGCTCATTGCCATACTCTTGTAGCTTCTCAATAAAAAGTGTAACATCTGGTTCCCTCTTGTTTGCTGATGTACCAGACTACTGACGTGTTGTATGTCTGTACCGCAACTGTCCCAAACAGTAGAGTGTCTTGAATGGCCTGCAACACTAGGAGGACAGTTCTCATTTCGAGGACACTGATATGCATCTTGGCCTCTTCTGAGGACCATGTGCCCTGGGCTGTCCTGCCCAAGTACTGCCCGCCCTACCCAAGCTGGGAGGCATACGTGGTCACCATGACCTTGGGGAGGGGAAGAACAAAGGGACATCCTTTGTGAAGTTGGTTTGAATGAATCCAACATAGACAATATCTTTTGCATGCTTGACTGATCTTGACTGACATGGATAGTGGATGTTGGAGAATGCACCAGTGAGTTGACAGAGCTTCATTATTGTATTCTTATGTTGATATTTTCTACTTCCCATATAACCATATTAAGATTATTTTAGAAGGAAGTTAAGGACTACCTTTTTTGATTCTAAAGGGAAGCCTATTCCATAGTATCAGAAGTTTCTAGATAAATCAGACAATTTAGCTATCACCTTCTGCCATAGAATCAGCTCCCTATTTCCAGTAATCCATCAAAATTCATGGACTTCATTAAAACCAACCTATGGGATTTTATCAACTTTTTTGAAAAACATAAGTGGTCCAATCCACCTAAATCCCTTCACACTGACACCACAACCATAACCAAAGAATTTGGAGACCTACTAAATTACTGTACAGAGAAACAATGCCACCTTTTGTCATAAGCAAAAAAAGAACTTATGTACTCACTATAACATTCCATCTCTGTTGTCCATTTTCATGCTTCTTCAATGAATGGGTTCTGCTCTGATCCTAGGATCCGACTTGGCCACTTTCTAAAGATTCTAGGATCTGAATCTCGAGATCCTCCCTTACCCATATTGCCCCTGACCACTCCAGTACCTCAGATTGAGTTTGCTGCTGTTATATACATTACAGTCATACAGTAAAACAACAATGCTATGACAGGAAGGTAATAGCTGAAAGATCAGGAGCTCAAACAGGAAAAAGAAGATTTGTCTTACCATAACGTTCCATCTGTGTTGTCAGTCTTCAAAAATCCTTGACTGTGGGCTCAGTTCTGAGCCTCAGAACAACCCAGCCATTATTCCAGCTTGTGTCTTCCAAAAACTCTCAAGCTAAGCTCTATCCATAATGCTCCTCACAAATCACCTCAGATCAAGTTCGCAAACAATAGTGACTGACAAGAAATAAGGGATCAGAGGCCATATCTGTGTCTCTACCAGTAAGCCAATCTTTGGAGAGATCCGATCCACCAAGAGGTCTAAGGTAGGGGGAAGGAGGGGGGAATGTCAAAAATTAGTGAAGATTGACAACACAGATGGAACGTAATGGTAAGACATAACTTTTTTTATCTGTTGTTAATCTTCATGTAATTCGACTGTGGGACAGAGTCCCCAGCTACCTGAATCTTGGGAGGTCTCACAGAAGAATATTCCTGAGCACCATCGAGCCAAATGATCCACATCCCCTAGAGACCAGGTCCAGCTTGTAATGTGTAATAAATGTATGAGAAGATGCCCATGTCACCGCTGCACAAATATCATGTAAAGAAGTTCTGGCATGGAAAACTGCAGAAGCTGCTATTGCTCTAGCTGAATGGGCTTTCAGAGGCCCTGGTAGGTACACCTTTTTTTTGTTATAGACAAAGCTGATACAGTCTCTAAGCCATTTAGCTAAAGTAACTTTAGAGACTGGGCTTCCCAAAGTGACTGAAGAAAAGGAAATAAATAGCTGATCAGGTTTTCTGATTTCCTTTGTTCTGTGAAGATACAAATGTATTTCTCTGTGCACATCTAGTAAGTGCAGACAGTAATCCCCTTTACTGGAGAAGTTGGGAAAAAAGACTGGAAGTTATATAGTCTGTTTGATATTTGACTCGGAGACAGCCTTTGGTAGGAAGGAGGGATTTGTTTGCAGGGAAACCCTGTCCTTATGAAAGATTAGATAGGGAAGTTTGCAGGATAAGACCTGAATTTCAGATATTCTTCTAGCAGAAGTGATAGCTATCAAGAATAAAGTTTTCCATAACAAAAATTTCAAGTCACAAGTGGCAGCAGGTTTGAAAGGATAACAAATAAGAGATGAAGTACCAGATTCAAATCCTATGGTACAGACGGTTCTTTATATGGAAGTCTGAGCATTAAGGTTCCTTTCAAAAAGGCTTTGCAAAGTTTATGGGACACAAGAGATGAACTATTTAAAGCAATATGAAAGTTAGAGATCGCAGCAAGATGCATTTGAATAGTAGAGGTTGATGCTCCTATTTCAAAGAGTAAAGTCAAAAACTCCAGAACTCTATCAATAGGTGCAGAATATGGGTAAAGATTAAGGTTTAACGACCACTTAGAAAACTTTAGCCACTTGTTAAGGTATAGTTTTCTTGTTGAAGGTTTATGGTGGGCTAGAATGATGCATTGGATTAGGGGGGTGAGAGAAGCATGCCTGACAATCATGGGCATTGGAGAAGCCATGCAGTGAGCTTGAAATGCTGAAAATACAGAAGAACCAGCCTCTGTGGGTGGGACAATAGGTCTGCAGCTGGGTCCAGTATCCAGGATTTCTGAAGCAGATGAGGCCACAGGAAGGGAAATCAGAGCTGTTGAGGCCAGAATGGGGCAATGAGAATTATTCTGTTCTTCAATCTGTTGGCTTTCTTTAGACACTGGCATATTAAAGGGATCAGGGAAAAGGCATACAATAAACCGGGAGGGGCCAATCGTGAAGGAGAGTGTCTCTGGGTGACTCCCCTGAGGGGGGATTAGGGCAAAGTAACTGCTACACTTGTTGTTCAGAGGGGATGCAAACAGGTCACAGCAAGGTTGGTCCCAGTGGCTGAATATCTTCAATGCTACCAATGGATTGAGAGACCACTCATGAGGCATGAGGATAGTTCTGCTCAATGTATCCACGATCACGTTGGAGCTCCCTGGAATGTGCATTGCTACTAGAAGGTGGTCAGATGATATTGCCTATTGCCATACTCTGACTGCTTCTTGACAAAGAGGGTAAGATCTGGTTCCCCCTTGCTTGTTGATGTATCAGTCTACTGGCATATTGTCTGTCTGAATCACAACTGTTCCCGAAGGGAGGGTTTCTTGAAATGCCTGCAATCCTAAGAGCACTGCCCTCATCTTTAGAATGTTGATATGTAAATTGGCCTCCAGCTGGGACCAAGTGCCTTGGACTTTCTTTCCCAGATAATGCCCCCCCCCTGCCCTATCTGGACGCGTCCATGGTCATTATGGCTTGGGTTGATGAAGAACAAAGGGATGGCATGACAAGATTTTGTTGGAGTGAAGCCATCAACTCAGGTCTTCATTGCATCAACTGGTGATCATAACCAGATGGGACATTGGTTGATTCAGTTGCAAGTATAGAAAACTTCTGGAAGAACCACATGATGATCAGAAATGAATGCAGGAATGGTTAAAGAAAAGTGAATTCAAACCAAGAGATGAAAGGTTAATATTGGTGGCACAACATAGTGGGCTACATGCACGTTGGTTTACAAAGTCCATTGAACATGTGGGAGAAACAGACAAATGTAGGTTTTGTAAAACAGAACTGGAAATTGTCAGACAATTAATGGTTGTGACATACTAATGGAAGAAGGACTATATACTGAAAGGCATAATAATGTGGTAAGACTGCTGCACTGGGGATTGTGCAAACATTATGGTGTTGAAGTAGCTGAAAAACAATGGAAACATGAGCCACAAAGCATCACAGAAAATGATGAAGTCTATATCACATGGCATCATCCATTACCAACAGTTAAAAAGATAGATGCTAGAAAACCAGATATAGTGGTCCAGGAAAAGAAGACAAAAATAGCATTGATCATTGAAATCACCAAACCCAGTGACTACAGTGTCCTGCGCCCAGACAGACACAAAGTTATAAAATATCAGGATATGCAAGCAGAAACAAGAGCAATGTGGAAGAAAGATACCCAAATAGATGCAATAGTAGTAGAAGCAACGGGTCTTATAAAAAAAGAGTCTGAAAAATTATTTAGATAAGCTACCAATACATGTAACTCCATAAGAATTACAGAAGGAATCATTACTGGGCACATTGCGGGTGCTACGGAGAGCACTTTTGGCTGACATCAAAGAGTGAAACAATACTAATTTCATGAACTTTAATTGTACTTTGACTTAGGAATGAGGTCCACTCCCATCATGGTATTAGAAACCCAAAAGATTTGGAGAAATTAAAAAGGGCCAAACCATTGAGATGCCAGGAGCCACTGAAGAATTTGCATATGGTATCTCGCCAGAGGGACTAGAGTGATAGAGGCTGCCATTGACCCTAGCGATTGTAGAAGGAGCCTCATTGTTACCTTCTTGCTGAGACTGATCTAGCTGACTTGTGATCTTATCCTTTGTAGCCTTTATAAGGGAAGAGATGCAATTCTGGTGATTGTATTGAGCATAACTCCAATGAATTCCAACTGTTGAGATGGTTCTAAATGGGATTTTTCGTAGTTTACAGTGTTTCTTAAGTCAGAACAAAGGAGAAGAGTATACTCTTGTGCCTTTATGAAATGACGCCTGGTAGGAGTGGTAAGGAGCCAGTTGTCCAGATATGGAAACACTTGGAATCCTAGCAGTCTGAGGTGAGCTGTTACTACTGCCATGCATTTGGTGAACACCCTGGGGGCTGTGGTTAGAACAGAGGGCAGTGCCCTGAACAGACAGTGACTGGCTCCCAGCTGGAAGTGCAGAAACCTTCTGGACTGCTTGTCCATTTTTATATGGTAAAACACTCCTGAAGATCTACTGACCACATCCATTCATCTTTTTCCAGGAACAGGAGTACAGGCTGAACTGAGACCATGTGGAATTTGGTTTGCTGAACTGATGTGTTCAAATGACTGAGATCCACAATTGGTCTCCAGTCCCCTGTTTTCTTTGGCACTAAAAAGAATCTTGAGTAAATCCCAGATCCTCTCTGGTCAGGTGGGAGTGCCTGGACGACGCTTTTATTGAGCAGTTTTTGAATTTCTAAGACTGCTGCATCCCTGTGACTGGGTGGAATGTCTGTGGTTCGTCTTAGCCTTTTTGGGTATCTTAAAAAGGGGATATTGTAACCTCTGGTTATAATCCTCTGCACCCAATTGTCCATTGTTATCCTTCGCCAGGTAATTAGCCCCATGGATGAGTTAGAAATGGATTTTAAGGCGGCAAGCTGAGAAGCCACTTTGTCTCAGACTCCTTTAGCTACTGCTCCTGCAAGAGTGTCTGATAGTTCTTTCATCTTATCTCTTTGAAGCCTGGTAAAATGTGCCATGTAATTCAAGGACTGAGAGCAAAGGTCGATGAAGCGTATACCCTCTTTCCAAATCTATCCGTAGTTCTAGACTCTTTGTTAGGTGGAAAGAAAGTGGGACATTTGTCAGTAAGTTCCTTCTTAGTGGCTGCTGCTACCACCATGGGGTCCACAGGAATACTTTGGCCCAGTGTTGCTGATCCTGACAGGCTGAAAGGATGCTGTCTGGTCTTTTTGGAATCAGCTCAATAGAGTCAGGTAACTTCCAGGCCCACTGAGCAATCGACTTAATGAGATCATAAGTGGGCAGAGAGATCCAAGAGTTAGAGTGCTGGGCACAAAAAGCCTCTAGGTATACCGATTCCTCCAAGGAAGGCTGGAGGGAGTCCAGCCACCCCTCTGTTTAAGGATCTCCTGGATGTCCCAGAAGAAAACATCTTCAGGAGGTGACTTAAGGGAACCTTCCCCAGAATCGAAATTGGTATTTTCTGTGTGGGACTCTTCCAGGGAGTCCAAGTGCTTCCTCTTGCACTTTCTTTTCATAAGTACCTCTTCAGTGGGGTGTTCCAGAGAGGTATCCGAAGAAGTCATAACCACTGTGGTTTGATCCTGAGTCTTTTGGAAGCTCCAGTTGGGGGGAAAGGCAAGACGTTTGAGGCATAGACTGTTTGTCCACAATGGACAAGGCCCTCTCCATGGCCTGGAAGGCAGGACCCCGCCGTACAGGGATGGGAGCCCAGAACTGAAATAGATTCCTTCGGAACAGTGGTCCCTCCCTGCACTGATGAGGCCACCTCTGAAGCCAAAGCCAAAGTCAAACGTATGTATGCTGAAATGCCGAGGGGTATGGAGAGCTCCAAATGGATCAAAGTTGAACCCTGCCCCTCAGAACCAGAAATGAAGCTCTGACCCCTAGGAGGTCTCCGGATTCCACAAAACCAAAGAGCTAAGGGTAGCTATCAGTGCCAGAGAAGGAGCTCTGAGTGGCACCAAAACAGTCGAAGCCAGGAAGGTCAGTAAAAGGGGCTCCAAAAGCTCCACTGGAGTTGAAGGAGGAATAAAGGCTGGAGTGGAAGAAGGCAAGATTCCAGCGCTAACATTGCTAGGAATCACAGAAAGAGGCAATCCCCTCGCCACAAGAAGCTGATCCACCAGTTTCATGATACTGGATTCCGTTAGACTCTTGGTGGATCGGATCAAAGAGAATGAAGTAGATCTGGGTGGACATTTCTCCAAACAAAGACTGGGAGGAATGTCCACAAGAGATCCACTGTAGGTTAATATTTGGTGCATGGTAAAGTTTTAAATGAAAACTCCTTTGGTTCCTTGTTTTTGGTTGGCATCGAAGAAGAAGATGAATCCATCACTGACATCGGTGTCGAAGTAGTCGGTACAGAAACAGGCATCGATGGCATAGGCGCCGATGAAGTCATTTCCAAAACAGGTACCGATTGTACCAAAGACTGTGTCACTTACCCACGGGTTCTGAGGAAACTCTAGGAACCGTGGAAGACTTGGCCATTTTACTTGGTGGTTAGGAAGAACGTGTCAGAACCGACTGCCTTCTTTTCTTTGTCTTACTTGAGAAAAAAAGAAGGTGAACTTGCCTCTGTTTTGGGACCAGATAAGGCCTCTTCAAAGTCTGATTTAAGACGACCTTTCAGAATATCAGTAGAGTAAAGGGGAAAAGTGCCAACAATGGTACGTCAGAGATTACCTAAATGCTAGAGTGAAGAAATAGGTCACACACACAAGATAAACTATATAATAGAGGAGCAGGTAGAATAAATGGAAGAAAAAAAAAAGGTCAAACTTACAGTTTTACAAAGATATTGCTGTGGGTTGAGAGCTCAGAGGGCAGAATGAATCTGGCACTACGAAATGGCAAACGAGATCTCAGGTGATTTGTGAGGAGCATTATGAGGAGGAGCTTAGCTTGAGACGTTTTGGAAGGCGTAAGCTCGAATAATGGCCGAGTCAGTTCTGAGGCTCAGAACCGAGCCCATGGTCAAGGATTACATGAAGACTGACAACATCAGATCTATTTCAAGGTTGTAGAAAATACGTACTTTACTTTAATACAAAAACTATAAGAACAATAAATACCTGTAAATAGAAGTTATGTCCTTACCATAACGTTCCATGTGGAGTGTTCATCTCGCCTTTGTTCTTACACATGGGTTCGGAGCCGATCCTCGGCTCCGTGTCGGCCGCTTGCAAGCTCTGCATCGAGAAGAAGCTCGAGATCACCTAATACCCACAATCCCCCTCTGCCTTTACCTCAGATCTAGTTTGCAAGCAAACCAGCAGCCAGAGAGAGCACACTCATGCAAAATTTACAATATCAAGAAATCATCTACACATGTACATCATACAAATACAACCACTGCAAATGCAGAAGGAGAATACTCCAGACCAGGCACCAAACTGAACGTTCTTCCTGAGGGTGGGAGGGTGGGAATGTAAGAACAAAGGCGAGATGAACACTCCACATGGAACGTTATGGTAAGGACATAACTTCTATATGTGAGAGTGTTCAATCTCGCCGTTTGTTCTTACACATGGGTAGCGTCCCTAGCTCCATGTTCCTGAGGAACTCACGGGAGAACGTTCTTGAGCACAGTGGAACCAAAGGTTGCCCTATCCCTAGAAACCCTGTCCACTTTGTAATGAGAGATGAATGTATGCGGTTTAGCCCAAGTAGCAGCTGCACAAATCGTGTCTAATGGAAGGCGATCTGCGTGAGCCAAAGATGTAGACACTGATCTTGTAGAATGCCCTTTAGGTTTGACAGATAAGGATTGATTTGAAGAATCATAAACGTATATAATACAATCAGTTAGCCATTTGGAAAGAGTTTGTTTAGTAACCGCTACACCTTTCCTGCTGTCAGCAAAGGCTACAAAGAGTTGATCAGATTTCCTGTGATCCTTTGTTCTATCCAAATAAAACCTGAGTTGTCTATGGACATCCAATTTGTGTAACATATACTCTAACTTATTAGTGTGATTTTTGAAAAAGGTGGGTAATTCAATGGACTGATTAATGTTATTGGTAGAGCAAACTTTGGGGAGAAAGGATGGATTAGTGCGAAGAGATACTCTGTCCGAGTGGAAGATCAAATAAGGGTGCTTAATAGAAAGAGCCTGAAGCTCAGACACCCGCCTAGCGGATGTAATGGCTACCAAGAAGAGAGTTTTCCACGATAAAAACTTTAATGGGCAAACGGAGGCTGGCTCAAAAGGGGCAACATCAATTTAGATAGTAAAAGGTTCAGATTCCAAGGTGATGTAGGAGCTCTAACTGGTGGTCTAATATGAAAGGATCCTTTTAAAAAGGCCTTACAAAGTCTGTGAACCATCACAGGTGCCCCACATTCTTCCACATGAAAGTTGGAAATGGCAGCCAATTGCACTCTTAAAGTGGCAGGAGAAGCTCCTTCATGGAACAATTCTGTTAAAAACTCCAAGATCTTGTTTAACGGAGCTATGACAGGGTCCAAATGATGTGAATTTGCCCAGAAGACGAAACGCTTCCATTTACTGGTGTAGGTCTTTGTAGTGGAAGCTTTATGAGAAGCCACTAATATATTCTGAACTGCCGGTGTAAGAGAATCAGACCTGGCTAAAAAGGGAAGCGGAGCAGCCAAGCTGCTAGATGGAGTGATTCGAGAGAGGGGTGAGGAACTCCTGATGAGTGAGTCAGTAGAGCTGGCTCTGGGTCCAGAATCCAAGGTCCCCGAATGCGGTGTTGCAACAGAAAGGGGAACCAAATTTGACGAGGCCAGAATGGGGCAATGAGGATTATCGTCCTTTGAAGGCTGTTGGCTTTCTGCAGAAACTTTGCAATCAGGGGAAGGGGAGGAAAAGCGTACAGGAGACCCGGGGGCCAATCGTGCACCAGCACGTCCCTGGGGACTTCCCCTGGAGGGGGTAATAGGGCAAAGTAGCTCCTGCATTTGGCGTTCATTGGAGACGCAAAAAGATCGCAGGAAGGCTGGCCCCACTTGCGAAAAATCTTCTTCGCAATTGACTGTTTGAGGGACCACTCGTGAGGCAACAGGATTGCTCTGCTCAGCCTGTCGGCTATGACGTTGGATGACCCCGGGATGTGCGTTGCGATCAGAAAGCGACCCGTGGACTCCGCCCATTGCCAAATTCTCATGGACTCTCTGCATAGCTGATAAGACCTGGTTCCCCTTGCTTGTTTATGTACCAGACTACAGACATGTTGTCTGTCTGAACTGCAATAGTCCCTAGAGGAAGAAGGGGAGCAAAGTGTTGCAACGCTAGAAACACTGCCCTCAACTCTAGAACATTGATGTGCAGATTGTACTCCAGATTGGTCCATTCGCCTTGGACTGTCTGTCCCTGAAAGATGCCCCCCCACCCTATCAGGGAAGCGTCCGTGGTTATCGTCGCTGTCGGCGTGGGTAGCACAAATGGTCTTCCGCTGGAAAGGTTGCAAGTCTGAAGCCACCAGGTTAGGTGTGATTTGCATGTGTTTGTAATCAGAATTTCGTGTGTCAGAGGTAGCTGTTGGAACGACCATTGTGCAAACAGTAGCCATTGTAGAATTCTCATGTGCAGTCTTCCCAATGGTATCGCAATGAGAGAAGCTGCCATGAGACCCAAGACCTTCAGAACCAGCTTTGCTGGGGATTTTTTTTGATGACAGAAGGAGAGAAATGTGGCTTTGTAGTGAGGCTATCCTTTCTGGAGGGAGCCTTAGAATTAAATGGTGCGTATCTAATTCCGCTCCTATGAATAAGATACGCTGTGAGGCTGTAGTAAAGATTTTTCGAAATTTACGGAAATTCCGAGGTGAACACAAAGTTGTAGAGTGTACTCCCTGGCCTGTATCAGTTGACGCTGGGTGGTGGCAGAAAGGAGCCAGTCGTCCAGATACGGAAACACCTGGAATCCTAGGCGTCTCAGATGAGACGCTACCACTGCCATGCGTTTGGTGAAAACCCTGGGGGCTGAGGTCAGACCAAAGGGCAGGGCTCGAAACTGATAGTGACTGGCTCCCAGCCGGAAGCGCAAATGATCCCTGGACGCCCTGGCCATTTTGATGTGGTAGTATGCATCCTTCAGATCTATTGAGCACATCCAGTCGTCCTTCTGTAAGAATGGAAGGATCGATTGAAGCATGACCATTCGGAACTTTTCTTTCTTGACAAAGGTGTTGAGGTTGCTTAGGTCCAGAATCGGCCTCCAGTCCCATGTCTTCTTTGGAACTAAAAAGAACCTTGAGTAAGTTCCGAATCCTATTTGGTCCGCTGGGACTGGTTGGATGACTCTTTTTTCTAGCAGCTTTGAAATTTCTATAGCTGCTGGGTCTCGCAGATGGGGCGGCACATCTGGGAGTCTTTTCTTTGGAATGGGAGTGGATAGAAAGGGTATTCTGTAACCTCTGGTAACCACGCTTTTTACCCAGTTGTCTGTAGTAAGATTCTGCCAGGCCTGAGGGTATAAAGCTAAGCGACCCCGACTGCCTCCAGAGCAGGACAGTCGGGCCTCCTCTCAGGAGTGCTGGAAGGTTTTCCAGGGGTGTATCCCTGTCACCTTGGTTTTGCGGACCCCCTCTGCCGCCAGGGCGGCGTCTTCCACCTCTGCCCCCTCCTCTGCCTCTAGAGGGGGCATCACCCTGTGTGCCTGGGAAAGATCCTTGGGGTTTTCGAAACCACATTTTTCCACCGCGTTGCCCTTTGGGGTACGGTCTGGATGGGGTGGAAAAACGGACTCCGACAGCAGACAGTGTCTTTCCCTCATGTTCACACCGGGTAAGGGTCTCCTTTACCTTGGGGCCAAAGAGAGTGGCACCATCAAATGGGGCGTTAGTAAAGGAAGACTTGAAGGCTTCCGCAAATGAACATAAGCGCATCCAGGAATGTCTGCGAAGAGCAATCGCTGAAGCTGCTGCCCTACTCGACCCTTCGGCTGCGTATGATATCAGCCTCATGGATGAGTTAACAATGGATGTAAGGGTATTGAGATGTGCTGTAACTTTCTCTGAAACAGCAGCATCTGTAGTACCCTGGAGGGTATCTCCCAACTCTTTGATTAGATCCCTCTGTAGACGTGTAAAATGGGTCAAATAGTTCAGGGATCGCATAGAAAAAGCCGCTGAACTAAAAATGCGCTTCCCGTACCTGTCCATAGTCCTAGAATCTTTATTAGGCGGATGGACAGATGAGGAAGATTCCGACATCTCCTTTTTCGTGGCCGCTGCCACCACCATGGCGTCCACTGGAACTCCCTTTGTAAGGTAAGCCTTGTCTTGGGGTGTAGTAATGTACTTATTAGGCTTTCTAGGGACTGGTTCCACCGTGTCAGGTGTCTCCCACGCCCTTCGAGCAATCAACTCCATTAACTCATCGAAGGGCGGAGTGACCCAGGAGGAGGAAGGGCGAGCACCGAATGCCTTCAGCAAGACTGACTCATCCTCAGAAGGGGGAACGGACTGCCAATCACCTCTCTGCTTTAGGATCTCCAAGATGTCAGAAAAGGAGACATCTTCTGAAGGTGACTTTGGGGACCCTTCTGACTCATCAAAGTCAGTATCGGATGTCAAGGATTCTTGTGGAGAATCTAAGTGTCTCCTCTTACACAATCTTTTCCTAGGGACTTCTTCGGGGGGGAGCATCCGAAGAAGCCTCCGAGGAAGAGGGGGCACCCTCCAGGGGTGGCTGAGACACCAGTGCTCGACGCTTGGATGTGGCCGTTGGTGCAGAGGAAGATAACGGTCCTTTATGGGGAGGAGAGGCTGCTTCTACTGATGTGGTTGTCTGGGTAGACAACACCTTCCTCATGAGATCGAAGGCCCCCGGGTCCCGAGTCGAGGTATCTCCCGGTTCCGAAGAAATGGGAAGAATCCCCGAAACAGGCACCGAAGGCATCAACCCCGAGGACGGAGCCGAATTGATCCGAGCCGAGGCCCCGAGAGGAAGAGTCTGAATCGAAACATCGGTTCGACTCTCGGCCCCGGAACCAAGGATGGATCTTCGGCTCCGAGACTCCGGTACCGGATCCGACGGAGTCGAGGTGAACGGAGTCGACCGAGAAAAGGACGGTTCTGGCACCGAGGGCTCCACAATCAGTAGATCAGCCTCTTCCGGCTCCAAAGACTGGACAGGTCTCGGAGGAGGAAGAGATGGAGATAATGGAAGGCCTTCAAGATTCGACACCAATTGGGTGGAAACCGAGATAAGTTTGGATCGGGCCGTATTCTCCAGTAATTTCTGCACCACACGGTCAACATCGGTGTCGGAAAGGGGCCTGGAAGAACGGGTCGAAGGAATCGAAGACGGAGCCGACCTCAACAGTGTCGGGGGAGGGAGCTCCATCACCGGTTCTAAGACTCGAGGCTCGGAAACTGACAACAGTTGAACACTCAGCCCCGAAGTCTGTGGAACCGGTGATCTAACTTTAGCTGAAGAGCTTGGAGCCGATGACTTGGGCTCCGACGTCTTCGATTCCTTCGAGGATTTGGATGCCTGGTCAGAAGCATCCAGAGCCTCTTGAAAGGAAGGTTTTAACAAACCTCTATCCATTAGTTTCCTGCGCCTATCTGTCATGACCCTCCCACTGAAAGAATGACAAATAGAGCAGTTTTCTTGCAGATGGAGTGGGCCAAGACAGTAGACGCAGGAACTATGATTGTCAGTTACTGACATCTTTTGCCCACATTGGCAACGCTTAAACCCCGATTTAGCCTTTTCAGACATGTCACTAATAAAAACTGAAAAGTCAAGTCCAGTAAAGAAGTCAAGTCCGGTGAAATTGTCGAATCCAGTAAGGTAGTCAATCCGGTAGTCAAATCCAGTAAGGGGTGGTAGGCCCCGAGGAGAACTCTAAATAAGTTTTAATAAACTTAACGGAACCGAGTATCCCTCAACCTTACCACACACATAATATAACACTAACAAACTTTTTATAATAAAATTACTAAGAAAAATACAAGAATAAATTCTTAATCTTATCTTAGGTGCTCGAGCTCGACCCAGTGATGCGAACGCTGCAGCGGCAAACTAGATCTGAGGTAAAGGCAGAGGGGGATTGTGGGTATTAGGTGATCTCGAGCTTCTTCTCGATGCAGAGCTTGCAAGCGGCCGACACGGAGCCGAGGATCGGCTCCGAACCCATGTGTAAGAACAAACGGCGAGATTGAACACTCTCACATTTATTGTTCTTATAGTGTTTGTATTAAAGTATGTATTTTCTACAACCGTGAGTGGACTTCACAGTCTTCTGCAGGCGTGCTGCAACTGTTTAGTCGTCTTACTTTTCCTAGTTAACATCAGCTCTATGGTTCCTAACAACACTTCACTTAGATCTCTCTCAAGGAGAAGGAAGGGGGAAGGAGAGAGGGAAGTTAAGGAAAGATGAAAATGGATAACACAAATGGAATGTTATGATGAGTACATAACTTCTTTATTTGATTTTGTCATTTTCAATCATTCCTTATTGAATGGGACAGAGTCCCCAGCTACAGTAAACGTGGGTGATCCTCATGAAAGGATGTTCTGGAGCACCACGGAAGCAAAGGCAGCTCTATTTCTGGAAATTATGTCCAATTTGCAATGCGCAATAAAAGTATGAGTATTAGACCAAGTGGCAGCAGCATGAATATCATCAATATAGGCTCTAGCCCAAAAAGCTGCTGACATATACATTGACCAGTGCTGAAGTTAAGCATTGGTGCAGGGGTGCACGCCACCCCCCTTTTTAAAACTCCAAAATTATAGAGCAAAAAATAAAAAATAAAAGGAAGAAGAAGAAATACAATGCACTATTATTTCATTGAATTTGAAAAATGTACATCTAAAACGGTATATTTTCCTTTTCAGCTTACCATCGTTTTGCTTCTAATGATTCATCCATCACAGATGCGATTGGAGGTTGCAGTCAAGTGATCTAAATGAGGATCCTGCACTGCTCCTTCGTTGTTGGGCATGTACACTCTGAGCTGGATAACCTCAATTACCCCCTTTGCCTAATGTAAATTCACTGACATCTGGGAAGAAGTGAGTGAGCCATACAGAATTCCACATCGATGTGCATAAGCTGCGTAATGTGTAACATTCTGTAATTTTTGACCACTTAATACTTAATCACTTCATCTTAACACTTAATCGTGTGGGATGGCACATTAGAGGAATTTCTCATGTTTAAAGCATATTTAGAAAGTACGACTACATTCCTTAGGTTTTCAATTGAAACTTCATATTCATCAGTAAACTTTTTGGATGTCAGTTTGAACATTAGGAATGGGAGGTTAGTATCCACTTTATATAAGAAAAAATGTTGGAGGAATGCAATTTTGAAATATGATAGTATGCATCCGCGACATATTTTTAAAGGGATACTAAGTAGTCAATTCACTAGGTTAAGAAAAATATGCACTGATATGGACGATTTGAAAAGAGAAGCGGATAATATGGTGGAAATGTTTTTAGAAAGAGGTTATGACTATGATTTAATAATGGAAGTTAGGAAAATAATTTTATTTCAAGAAGACCCAGATATTGATAATATGCATAATAATTATTCTTTACCTTGTTTTAGAAGAGATGTGTATGATTATAAGGAGAAAGTATCTTTCATTACGACCTATACAAATGACTTTCAACATATCAGGAAAATACTATCTAACAATTGGAAAGTGTTATTGATAGATGAATCTACGTCAAAAATAGTCGGCACTACTCCCCATATAGTTTATAGGAGTAATTCCAACTTAAAATCTTTACTGTGTGATAGGCCAGTCTTGATTAGAAATATAGTACAAGAGACAATTTGTACCCCTGGAACATATCCTTGTCGACACTGCAATTATTGCAGGTATATTACTAAACTGCAAGATTTTACACATCCGGAGTTTAATTATGTCTTTAAACCAAGATTCAGGGCTACTTGTGATACCTCGGGCTTAATCTACCTGGCCACTTGTGAGTGCTGTTCTGCATATTATATAGGCCTCACTAAAAGAAAATTGAGAAACAGAATATACAACCATCAGTACGATATTAAGAAGAAAAATGAACTAAACGCCCTGGCCAAGCATATTATATCCCATCCTTCACATACTTTTGTGTTTAGAGTACTGCAAATTGTAGATGCTAATGTTAGAGGTGGAGACTATATAAATCTACTTGAACTGAATGAACTAAAATGGATTTTTAGACTAAGAGGCCATTGTCATCCAGGCCTGAACAATTATATTACAATAAGACCCTTTCTTAATAACCGGAGATGATCTCATGTTTGATATTTTTAATATTTAGTCTAATTTATAATTATTTATTTGTTTTACTTGGTTATTTCAGTTGATTCTATTTTTTGGTCTATTAGTAACATCTTCAAATATACCTCATATTGCCTACAGGGATATAATTGGTTTTTAAATATGTGTTTTGAGCTGTTTTTAGATTGTATATTCATCAATTTAAAACCCCATGAGTCATGAATTATAGGTTTTTCCACCCATATTCATTTCTCTCTTTCAAGTCCATACGTGCAATTTCATCTTTTACTTGAATTTGAATGTGGTTTTTAATAAATTGATAAATGTATCATATTTATTTATTTATGGTATTTATTCATCGATTTATTGATTTATTTATTTTTTAGTTAATTTTACTATATGATGCTAGTTTATATGTTTATATATTATTGTATATATTTAATTAAACTTATGCTTATGTAGTTTTTATAGTAATTGTGAAATGATGAATACTGAATTTTATGCATTTTTGAGAACATTTTATAAATTCATATAATATATATAACACATACAAATAAGTGGTTCTCACACGACATAAGTCGTCCCATGAGACACTAGAATGATGAGATGAATGCATATTGTACTCTACATAACACTATTTAATGCTATACAATGTTTCACAGCACTATGTTTAAAGAAATAATATGTATCCTTAAGAATGAATTAGATAACTTTAAAGTGTTTGATTATTTGTATGACTCATTATATACAGGGTACTCAGTGATTCAATTCCAGCAGCTAGTTGTTCTGTAGCTTTAAAAAGTTCTTTTTATGAGACAATGATGCCCTTTAATTGAATTATTAGTTTAATTGGTTAATTGAATTCAAGCATTGGGATATGCCTCCCTATAAATATGCTGCCTATTTTCATGTTATACTGTCTGAAGAAGCGTATCATAGCATACGCGAAAGCGCTCACCGTTTGTTCTTTTATCTTTGAATAAATTATTTGTTGTACGTGGAGAGTCAGAGGTTTTTGTTCCACATTTAACTTTTCATTTTAACCTCAGACTCTTTAGCTGGTGGAGATCCGTTTTTGTTTTTGTTTTATATCTGCTTTTGCTGTTTTTGGGATCTCTACAGCACACGTCATGGCCGATCTAGATGTTGAACTGGATTATACTCCAGAACCAAGGAGATTAACTAACGAACAACAATGGACTGCTATCACTTCATGTAAGTCAAATCCTTTATTGGCTCTGGATTTGAACATTCCAGTTCCGAGCGTAACGGAAGTTAATATTGATAATTTAGAACTTTTCAATTCTAATATAAAGGTGCTTGAGAATGATTTATACAAGTTGCAGTGGATGATATGGCAACGCAAACATCTAGAGGCGTGCCTACATTATAAACTCATTCCACGGGGGATGCGTGTCCTTGTTATGCCTACATATGGCGACACGCACCCAATGTTGCTCAAGAAATGGCAAGACATAAATATAGAGGCCAGTCATAAATACATGCAGCTCCTTATTGACTATTTTGAGCCATTAGAAAAGGAGCTACTATCTAAAGTAAATGATCTTAACAATGAACTGCGTAAAAACTTTTCCGATCCTTTTTGCTCACGGAAACTAGAAAATATGTACTCTCAAGTCAACACCTATTCTATGAAGCTTCAGCAAATTAAGCTTAAAAAGCTTCAACGCGACTTTAGAGACTTTTCCACCAGCTGTGTATTTGTCTGGCCGAGGAGGTCTGACAATTTTTCCCCGAGGGAGAATCCTACTTTGAATTCAGCGCCCCTAGACCGTACGCTTACTTCGACAGCTCCTATTGGCTCAGTGGCATCTGAGTCTTTGTCTGGCTTACGTAAAGATACATCCGACGAATCTTTTACTACACCACCGGAAGTTTTTCCTTCTGCGACGAGTGCTTCTCTTGCCTCCACTCCGCTCCCCAATCAAGAAGCGAACAAGGCAGCCAGACTCTTGCAGCACGATTTGGGGGCTATCAGTAAACGATGACCAGAGGACAATGTACCTTTTTTACCCTTGCCAATAAGGAAACCATCTTTTATGAAGGAAAGAAGAAACAGTTGGGAAACCAGGAAAAGAAAACTATCCGGCGAAATGAACGCACACCAACCGAGAAGACTGAAACAATAGGAACACTTTATTTTAATATGTCTAGGTACGTTTTAAATGTTCATGACATTACACTGTTGAACAATGGTCTGTCCTTTATTCCCTCTCGAGGGAGTAAATTGTCTGAGCTTTTAATTGATCTACGTATGTTTGCCCGCTCAGTTACTTTAAAATTGCACTTCTCTAAGGAAGAGACATCAACTTTAAATAATTCTGTTCCTTTGTACAGAAAGAAAAGTTCTTTTGTACCGGCTATGCCGCCTCATATAGACTTATTTATTAAATTATGTGAATCTGATTTTTATCAATATTCTTATAATGGAAAGAAGAAATGTGCTTTTTTTAATATGTCTAGTGACACGACAAGGTCACTACAGAATTTTTGTTTAGACTATTCTTTGACTTTTAGGCCAGTAGATAAAGGGGGAGGCTTAGCTATATTTGATACGGTTGATTATAATGCTTTAATGAATGAAATGCTCAATGCTGATGCTACTTATTTATCCATTAATCAAGTTAAATTAAATCAAATAATTAAATCTGTTAATGAAGATCTTTATGACATGCTTATGTGCTATCAGATACCCAACAGCCTATATGATTTTTTCTGTATAGATTCTCCGGTAATCCCTGTTATTAAAGGGCTACCAAAAATGCACAAAGAGATTAAACCACCACCAATGCGCCCAATAGTCTCTGGAGCTAGATGGGTCACCGAGAATGTATCAATATATTTGGAAAAAACATTAAGGCCTTTAGTGGATGTCATTCCAACTATCCTTAAGGACACGTATCAGCTCATAGATCATTTACATTCATTAGATTTTATTTTTACACAAGATAAACACTTGCTTATTACGATGGACGTACAAAGTCTTTTTACTTCAATTCCCAATGAAGAGGGGATTGAAGCCATACGTGATTTATTACAACATACTCCCACAGTGAATGGGAATACTATTATTTTAATTTGTCAATTATTGGAATTGGTCCTCAGCAACAATGTGTTTGCATTTGGGGGTGACCTATATTTACAAACATGTGGTGTGGCCATGGGAACCCCCTGTGCAAACACATATGCAAATTTAGTTGTATATCACTGGGAATTGAATTACGTCTTTGAACATATCTTGTTTAAAAAAGTTTTAGTCTACAGGCGTTTTGTGGACGACATTTTAATCGTGTGGGATGGCACATTAGAGGAATTTCTCATGTTTAAAGCATATTTAGAAAGTACGACTACATTCCTTAGGTTTTCAATTGAAACTTCATATTCATCAGTAAACTTTTTGGATGTCAGTTTGAACATTAGGAATGGGAGGTTAGTATCCACTTTATATAAGAAAAAATGTTGGAGGAATGCAATTTTGAAATATGATAGTATGCATCCGCGACATATTTTTAAAGGGATACTAAGTAGTCAATTCACTAGGTTAAGAAAAATATGCACTGATGTGGACGATTTGAAAAGAGAAGCGGATAATATGGTGGAAATGTTTTTAGAAAGAGGTTATGACTATGATTTAATAATGGAAGTTAGGAAAATAATTTTATTTCAAGAAGACCCAGATATTGATAATATGAATAATAATTATTCTTTACCTTGTTTTAGAAGAGATGTGTATGATTATAAGGAGAAAGTATCTTTCATTACGACCTATACAAATGACTTTCAACATATCAGGGAAATACTATCTAACAATTGGAAAGTGTTATTGATAGATGAATCTACGTCAAAAATAGTCGGCACTACTCCCCATATAGTTTATAGGAGTAATTCCAACTTAAAATCTTTACTGTGTGATAGGCCAGTCTTGATTAGAAATATAGTACAAGAGACAATTTGTACCCCTGGAACATATCCTTGTCGACACTGCAATTATTGCAGGTATATTACTAAACTGCAAGATTTTACACATCCGGAGTTTAATTATGTCTTTAAACCAAGATTCAGGGCTACTTGTGATACCTCGGGCTTAATCTACCTGGCCACTTGTGAGTGCTGTTCTGCATATTATATAGGCCTCACTAAAAGAAAATTGAGAAACAGAATATACAACCATCAGTACGATATTAAGAAGAAAAATGAACTAAACGCCCTGGCCAAGCATATTATATCCCATCCTTCACATACTTTTGTGTTTAGAGTACTGCAAATTGTAGATGCTAATGTTAGAGGTGGAGACTATATAAATCTACTTGAACTGAATGAACTAAAATGGATTTTTAGACTAAGAGGCCATTGTCATCCAGGCCTGAACAATTATATTACAATAAGACCCTTTCTTAATAACTGGAGATGATCTCATGTTTGATATTTTTAATATTTAGTCTAATTTATAATTATTTATTTGTTTTACTTGGTTATTTCAGTTGATTCTATTTTTTGGTCTACTAGTAACATCTTCAAATATACCTCATATTGCCTACAGGGATATAATTGGTTTTTAAATATGTGTTTTGAGCTGTTTTTAGATTGTATATTCATCAATTTAAAACCCCATGAGTCATGAATTATAGGTTTTTCCACCCATATTCATTTCTCTCTTTCAAGTCCATACGTGCAATTTCATCTTTTACTTGAATTTGAATGTGGTTTTTAATAAATTGATAAATGTATCATATTTATTTATTTATGGTATTTATTCATCGATTTATTGATTTATTTATTTTTTAGTTAATTTTACTATATGATGCTAGTTTATATGTTTATATATTATTGTATATATTTAATTAAACTTATGCTTATGTAGTTTTTATAGTAATTGTGAAATGATGAATACTGAATTTTATGCATTTTTGAGAACATTTTATAAATTCATATAATATATATAACACATACAAATAAGTGATTCTCACATGACATAAGTCGTCCCATGAGACACTAGAATGATGAGATGAATGCATATTGTACTCTACATAACACTATTTAATGCTATACAATGTTTCACAGCACTATGTTTAAAGAAATAATATGTATCCTTAAGAATGAATTAGATAACTTTAAAGTGTTTGATTATTTGTATGACTCATTATATACAGGGTACTCAGTGATTCAATTCCAGCAGCTTGTTGTTCTGTAGCTTTAAAAAGTTCTTTTTATGAGACAATGATGCCCTTTAATTGAATTATTAGTTTAATTGGTTAATTGAATTCAAGCATTGGGATATGCCTCCCTATAAATATGCTGCCTATTTTCATGTTATACTGTCTGAAGAAGCGTATCATAGCATACGCGAAAGCGCTCACCGTTTGTTCTTTTATCTTTGAATAAATTATTTGTTGTACGTGGAGAGTCAGAGGTTTTTGTTCCACATCTGGGAAGAAGTGAGTGAGCCATACAGAATTCCACATCGATGTGCATAAGCTGCGTAATGTGTAACATTCTGTCATTTTTGACCACTTAATACCATTCTGTCTAGAAAATATATATTAATGAAAAAGAAATGCAAATACTTTGCTGCTAAAAGTTGCAAGGTTTTCTTTTTACTTTTCCATTTTAAAACAACTGTTGGTCTATTTTACTGCTTGCCTCTAAAGACAATCATCAAAATATAAGTGCAGGGAAGTCTCCATTGAAAGTTCAAGCTTTGTCACTATCTTGTGTTTTACATAAGTGATGGTCTCCTTCTCCTCAGCTTTAAACCATAGGGCTCCTCCTTCAAGCAGTACAATTCTATCTCCACAGGGCGATTTTTGGCAGGAAATGCAACAAAAGTAGTCACCAGTACACAGTGATAGGGTTGCTAAATCAGATGAGACATTCCAGTAGTGCATTCATACATGCGTTATTTGCATAGCAAAGTTGTAACAGATGTCAGAATCATTTTCTTTTTGTTAGTTCAAGTCCTTACTACAGCGCTTCATAGAATTTAGGTCAGAACAAGTGGTGAATGTTGCATGGTTTAAAAAGTGGCGTGAACATCCAATAGTTATGTCACATTTTAGGAAGAGGCATTTTATACAGGTGAGTGAATTGTGTGTAGTTTATTCCTTTTATCTAAACTGAATACACCGTATAAAGGAAGAAGGAAAAGTTATGCTAAACAATAATCATTACTATGTTTGATATTACTCTGTCTTGAAAGTGTACTGCTGGCCTGCCTTGCTGGTAACTTGTCATAGATTTCTTAACTGTCCCTATTTTGAAGGAATGTTCCTGTCATACATTTCAGCTGTCCTTGACTTACAGGAAGTCTTTGATTTTGACTTCGTTTTTATCTCTGTCCCTCTTAATCCCTCCTATAACTGGTGACTTTTAGAGGAAAGGTTGTGGATCACAAATAATAAATAATGACAATAATCTGAGTTATGAATTTCTTTTATTTTATGAAAAGTATATTAATGCACATTTTCATATTCTTTCAGCATCTGTGCTATAATAACAGAGGAGAAAATTAAATTAATTCAAAAGTCAGGTTCTAAATATTCTTCAGTGAAGTCAGAGTACTTTTCCACCCTTTTAGTAATGGGTTTAAACTGGCATCAGATGAGCCTTAGATGAAGAATGGAAAGGGACTGGAATAATGACAAGCATTTCAGTTTGACTTATTCAGAAAATGCACTGTAACACAAGGCATTTTATTCTAACAACTTTTTAAGTTTATAAGAGCAATATTTAAAATGTGTCCATATTTTGGGGGCTTTGTCCCCCCATTATTTTTGGCTTTGTCCAGATTTTTTGTGCTAATAGGTTAAAAGCTATTGGGGGCTTAGTTTAAGATGAAGTAAAAGAAAAATGCAATAGTGGACATTTCCTAATCCTTATGTATTAGAATATTTTCTGCAACTTCATTAATATAATATTCTGCATGGATGTTAAGATATCAAATACTGGAGATGTTATGGGGAACAGAAAGTTAAATGTGAACATGTTTTTGGGAGTATATTGAGCTTGCAGACTTTAAAAATTCACCAGAGAATGCTGTTGTCATAAATGGCTGTAACTAAGCAAATGATTCCTCTGAGCTGGGACACAGGAACCAAATCGCCTAGACATAGCAAAGCCTTATTAATTTTAATTCTATCTACTGCCAAAAAAAGCAATAACGAGAAAATAGAAATCAGAATCTAAAGTAACTGTATTTTAAAGTAGTGAATATTGTGAAAGAGATTAAAGTACTAAAAGTGGGATCTTTAGAAGAGGGAAGGAACAACGCACAAATAAATACTTGGAATTGTGGAAACAATGCATGAATTCATGCAAAAAAATATGTTCAGGAGAAGGAGTTAGGTTTTAAGAAAGACAGGAAATGAGCAATTTGTGTAATGCTGGATTAAATGAGTCGTTGCAAAGTAACAAAATATAGATTTAATATATAATGTATGTAAAGGAAAAAAAAAACATTTTTTTCTTTTAATGTATGCGTGCCTACGTCTGAAGTGCTGATTTAATAAAAGTGTTAACTTGTATTACTGTATATCACACACACACACACACAAACACACACACACACACACACACACACACACACACACACACACACACACACACACACACACACGTAAGGGAGTAAGAATTTGAGCTATGCATTAAATCCTGCTAAGGAGGGGGAGTTAGCATTGCACTGAAACCATGTTTCAATGATGTTACAGATGTCAGTATTTTCAATGGTCATAAAAGCTTCTATGCACCACACACTACCTAGCAGTTGATGGCATGCTAGCCCCTGCTGTTTTGGTAACCCCTCTACCATCAGTCAGATGTGGCCGTAATGGCTACTTGTGCACTCTGTCACACCAAATTCCTCAGGAAAATGTACCATCTTGTTCAAGGCACTAAGGGTTTAGGTTCTCTCCTGAGGCAAAACAGGCGACTAAATATACTGATCCTGACTTTCCAACAGAAACCTGAAAAACACCAAGTGCATCATTAATTTGATTCTAGAAGATCACTATGGCATTTGGTGAGGGCTATACCCTGGTGTCCACAGATATAGAGAGACCACTCATCTCCCATAGTACTTCTCTGTGGGCTATACAAACACACACTAAAGGCCATACTATATTTCTTTCTACTGTAAAGCTAAGAAGATTTTCTTTCTCGGCCAGCAAGTGCCACTGGACACGTGGTTTTGGTGTGGCCAAGATAACAGTTTACTAATGGGATATAGCAAATCTAGAATATACAGCAAGCATCTTTGTGAACTGCAAATAGAAAACGTAGTAGGTAACTTGTTATAAGGCAACAGTGCACAGTGGTGATATATATAAAAAAAGCAATTATGAATCACACAGAGATGAGAAACTTGCCTTGTTTACATAAGATGATCATGAAATTATCAGTCAATCAGATGTATGTGATAAAAATACTAAAGTAAACAAGTGCCATTTTCCTTATTTTTTTTTTAGTTTTAAGAAATGTAGGCATTTCAATGTAAAAGGAAAGTAAAGGCTAAATTAAAGCATGTTAAGTTAATAGGCTGTAATCTTGTTTTTTTTAGGTTGGGGTGAGGTGTGAAAGTGCACAAACGGCTGAATGTCTGGATTAAGGCACTTAATCTAGTAAGTTATTTTGGAAGTAAATAAGAGAACACTGAATGTAATGAAAAGTTTTCCTTTAGCAAATGAATGTTCAATGTGTGATGAGGAGTTTGCAGCTGAGGCAGCTGAGCATTTCATATTTATGTTTTCGTGGACGCAAGCTGACTATAAGGGCAAACAATAAAAGCCAGAGTACTTGTCTTCTGTTCCAGGCATGCATTGAAAATACTTGTACTATCTGTACAGGAATTACCGGTTTCTGCTACAGCAGCCTGACTGAATCACCTAGAGCCATATTTTACACCGTCAAATGGCTAGCTCTGCCACAGCGTGCAGTTTGTGATCTGTGTTCTACTATCTTGAGGATACTGTGCACCACTATAGATGCCCAAAGCAGTTGGTCTATACAACTCTTCCCAATATAGGCCACCATGTAGAGTCTGTGCTGCTGCCCACAGCTCCATTCGTTGGTAAGTTTTTTGTGACGGAAAAACTCAGCATGTTTTTCAGAGGTGAGGGGAGCCCCATAGAGGAAACAGGGAGAACATGCAAACTGCAAGCAGGCATTGGTCAGAGGTTAGGATCAAACCTTGTACCTGGTGTATGGGAAGCAAAGACCTTAACCATTATGCCAACTGGTCTTTTCTGTTTCTACTACCACAAACACATCAAAATCATCTGCAACTGAATACGTATTGCTGTGCTTCCACACATGATGTCCGAGCTTCTTAAGTGATCTTTCCACAACCACTGAACCCAGTGTCCTACTTTCCCCACTCCCATCCGGTAGTCAACTCATCAGACTGTGCCCCCCCCCCCCCCCCCATTTTGCAAATTCCTGGATATGCCACTGCTGACCAGGTTGAATGTGCTTTGGGTTGTTTTGTTAAGGGCACACCTCAAAAGGAATAAACATAGGAAATACAATTTGTAATCCATTTAGACAGTGTAGTTTTTGAAACCAGTCTTCCCAATCTTTTATTAGTGAAGAAGACAAATAATGAGAAGTTATGTACCTACCATAACGTTCCATGTTAGTTGTCTTCTCTCGCCTTCTTTCTTGCTGGATGGGTTCGGAGCCGAGGATCGGCCACTTACTAAAGCTCGAGAGCTTATCTTACCGGCTCGAGGCAACCCTATATCCCATGATGCTAGGCGATAACTCCCTAGATCTCGTTTGGAAGCTGAAAAACCTAGCATAGACCAATAAAACAAAATCCTCCAACTGGAAGGAGGAGGAAGAGGGATAAAAAAACCCCCAAAGATCGTTATCTACACTATATATATCCTAGGACACCTAGATGGTGAACAAGGGAATAAAAGAACCCTTCAAGGAAGGGAAGATCTTCTCGGTCTGTCCAGGCTAGGGGGATGGTGGGTGGGACGCAAGAAAGAAGGTGAGAGAAGACAACTAACATGGAACGTTATGGTAGGTACATAACTTCTAAATGTTAAGTTGTCAATCTCGCCTTCATTCTTGCTGGATGGGACCGCGTCCCTAGCACCTTCATCCTGGGTGGCTCATTGGAACAGATTCTTAAGAATGGTGGAACCAAATGTTGCTCTGTCCCTGGAGGCCATGTCCAATTTGTAATGCGAAACAAAGGTATGAGGAGAGGCCCATGTGGCTGCCGCACAGATAGTGTCTATTGGTAGTCTAGCTTGAAAAGCTGTAGACGTAGCTAGTGCTCTAGTTGAATGGGCTTTTGGCTTAGAAGTTAATTCCCTGCCTCTGAGTTGATAAATAGATGTAATCACAGAAGACAGCCACCTAGATAGGGTTACCTTAGAAACAGGAAGGCCTTTTTTATTTTCTGCGTACGATAAATACAGTTGATCAGACTTCCTTATTTGTTTGGTTCTATCCAAATAGTATCGGAGCTGGTGGTGAACATCTAGATAATGTAGCTTTTGCTCCGCTCTATTAGTATAGTTTGGGAAAAAAACTGGGAGATCAATTGATTGATTTAAATTTGTCTGCGAAGCCACCTTGGGTAAGAAGGATGGATTAGTCCTTACAGAAACTCTGTCTTTATGGAAGATTAAGTAGGGAGGACGAATGCAGAGGGCGTGAAGCTCAGATACTCTCCTAGCAGAAGTAATGGCGACTAGGAAGAGTGTCTTCCAGGAAAGAAATTTCAATGAACAGGAGACTGCAGGTTCAAAGGGGGGAAGAATCAAGGATGTTAAGACTAAATTAAGATCCCACTGAGGTGGAGGGTCTTTGATCGGAGGCTTAAGTAAATATACACCTTTAAGGAAAGCTTTGCAAAGCTTATTGGACATGATGTTGTGGTCCGATAAGCCTGTATGAAAATTCGATATGGCTGCCAACTGAACCTTTACTGTAGAGGCAGAAGACCCGGAATGAAAAATTTCGGCTAGGAAGTCTAAGACCGAATGAATTGGGGCAGTAAAGGGATCTATATTCCTTGCCTTTGCCCAGAAGGAGAAACGCTTCCACTTACTAGTCTAAATCCTTCTGGTGGAAGATTTAAGGGAAGCTACTATGATATCCCGGATGGGATTAGAAATCATAGGAAGCCTGGCTAAGGACGGAAGTGGAGCAACCAAGCAGTGAGGTTGAGAGAATGTAGGGATTGGTGCAGCTGCCCCGACTGATGGGTCAACAGATCTGGAGCTGGGTCCAGATGCCAAGGCTGTACCAAAAGATAATGATGTAGGAACGGAAACCATATCTGTCGAGGCCAATAAGGGGCAATGAGAATCAACATGGCTCTCAAGGCGGTTGCTTTCTGAATTACTTGTGGGATTAGAGGAAAGGGTGGAAAGGCATATGAGGGGATGGCCTGGAAGAGGGTGAAGAAGTTGGGGCATTTGCTGTTTTGGGGTGTAGCAAAAAGATCGCAGCAAGGAAGGCCCCACTTCTGAAAAATCTCTTCCGCCACAGATTGTTTGAGAGACCACTCGTGTGGCATGAGTATAGCTCTGCTCAACCTGTCCGCTATGATGTTGGACTTCCAGAAACTGCTGAGAGGAGATTGCCCATTGCCAAAGTCTGAGTGCCTCTCGACACAGGGGATAGGACTTGGTTCCGCCTTGCTTGTTGATATACCACACTACGGACATATTGTCCGTTTGGATTGCAATAGTTCCTAGGGGAAGAGAGTCGTGGAGGGATTGTAACGTTAAAAGCACTGCTCTCATCTCTAGGACATTTATGTGCAGGTGGCGTTCGAAAGGTTGCCAAGTGCCATGGACCATCCTGCCCTGAAAATGCCCCCCCACCCGATCAGGGAGCCGTCCGATGTCACCGTGGCAACCGGGGGTGGAGGAACAAAGGGTCTGCCTTGATGGACTTGAGAGGACAATATCCACCAGGACAGATGACTTTTGCAAGTTGGAGTTATCATGATCTTGTGGTGCATGGAGAGTTGCTGAAAAGACCATTGGGCGAAAAGCATCCACTGTAGAAGATGCATGTAAAAACATGCAAGGGGAAGAAGTGTTATGGTGGCCGCCATAAGACCCAATACTTTCAGGACATATCTGGCCTGAATTTTGTCGCTCTGAAGAAGAACATGGACATGGTTTTGAATATCTAAGACCCTTTGATCTGTTAACTTTGCTGAAAGTTGTATGGTGTTCAAGTTGGCGCCTATAAAGGTAATAGACTGACAAGGCGACAAGGCAGACTTTTCGAAATTTATAGAGATTCCTAGCCCTCTGCAAATGTGAATGGTGTAAGCTCTGGCTTGGAGAAGTTGATGCCTGGTGGTGGCAGTGAGGAGCCAGTCGTCTAGATATGGAAACACCTGGAATCCTTGCCATCTCAGGTGAGCCGTAACCGCTGCCATACATTTGGTGAACACTCTGGGGGCTGTAGTGAGACCAAAGGGCAGGGCTCTGAACTGGTAGTGACTGTCCCCCAGTCGAAAGTGGAGAAACCTTCTGGAGCGCCTGTGAATTTTGATGTGATAGTACGCATCCTGAAGGTCCACGGAGCACATCCAATTGCCCTTTCCCAGAAAGGGTAGAATGGACTGTAGCGTGACCATCTGGAATCTTGTTCTCTTTACAAACTTGTTTAGTTTGCTGAGATCTAATATTGGTCTCCAGTCCCCTGTCTTTTTCGGTACCAAAAAGAACCTTGAGTAGATTCCGGATCCTAGTTGGTCTGCTGGGACTGGATGGATGGCTCTTTTTGCTAGCAGTTTTGATATTTCTGATACTTCTAGTTCCCTTAGACCGGGTGGAACGTCTGGAAGGGTTCCCTTTTGCTGAATTGGGGTTTGGATAAAGGGAATTTTGTAACCCTCAGATATGATCAACTGTACCCATTTGTCTTGAGTAAGGGAAAGCCAGGCTATTGGGTACAGCGACAATCTTCCCCCGACTGCCTCCGAAGGTGGACAATCGGGCAACATCTCAGGGATGCTGGAAGGGTTTGTCAGAGAGAGGCTCCCCTGCTACCCTGGTCTGCGGACCCTCTCTGCCCCAAGGGCGGCGTCTGTTGTTGTTACCCCCTCTGCCTCTGGGGGTAAAATGACCTCTTGCGTCAGGTGTGACTCCTTGAGATTTGCAGAACCACATTTTCCCACCCTTCTGACCCTTAGGGTATGGTCTTGAAGGGGTGGAAAAACGGAATCCTACGGCAGAAAGAGTCTTGCCATCTTGTTCGCTTCTGGTCAAGGTGTCTTTCACTTGAGGTCCGAACAAAGCCGAACCATCAAAAGGGGAATTTGTGAAAGACGCCTTGAAAGGGTCCGCGAAATTACACAACCGCATCCAGGCATGACGCCTTAAGGCCACTCCTGTGCCCGCGGCCCTACTCGCTCCATCGGCTGCATATGAAATTAGATGCATGGAGAAGTTAACAATCGAGTTCAGGGTTCCAAGCTGTGAGTTTATTTTATCCTGGGACCCAGCAGCTGATGGATCCTGTAAGACTTCTCCCAACTCTTTGAGAATATCTCTCTGAAGGCGGGTGAAGTGACTCAAGTAATTCAGCGACCGCATGGCAAAGGTCGCTGAAGAAAACATCCGCTTACCGTACCTATCCATGGTCCTAGAATCCTTATTAGGAGGATGGATAGGTACTGAAGGATCAGCTAGTTCCTTCTTGGTGGCTGCAGCCACCACCATGGCATCAGCCAGTACACCTTTTGTTAGAAATTGCTTGTCAACTGGTGCTGTGATGAATTTAGATGGCCTCCGAGGGTGGGTTCCACCGAATCCAGGGCCGACCACACCTTCCGAGCCACTACTTCCATAAGGGGGTCAAAAGGCGGAGACACCCAGGAGGTGGAGGGTTGAGAAACAAACGCCTCCAGGTACACCGACTCATCCTTGGAAGGATTAAGGGAAGACCAGTTCCCCCTCTGCTTTAGGATTTCTAGGATGTCTAAGAAAGAGACATCCTCAGAGGGGGACTTTGGGGATCCCTCTGACTCATCCAAGTCGGTGTCAGATGTAATGGAATCAGGGGAGTCCACATGCTTCCTCTTACATGTCCTCTTACGCGGAGGCTCCGCTGACAGGTCAGGAGAAGCCTCGGAAGA
Organism: Protopterus annectens; assembly: GCF_019279795.1. NCBI lineage: Eukaryota > Metazoa > Chordata > Ceratodontiformes > Protopteridae > Protopterus > Protopterus annectens. Next base: position 960,627,384 of record NC_056746.1, read on the forward strand.
GGAAGAAATTCCCAGTGGGGAAACCTGAGGCATTGGATCTCTGGGTCCGGGTGCAAGAGAGTGGGAAGAGACATCAGCAGGCACTGTAGTGGGAGGAGCTGATGGAGCTGACCGTTGACTATGCCCTGGGGCTAGTACGCTCCTCATCACCTCGAAGGCTCCCCTATCAGAAAGGCCAGAGGGCCCCTGCTCCGAAGAGGTAGGAACCCCAGGCCGCACCAACAGGGAAGGCTCCGAGGCCAATGTCGGGGCCGAGCTCACCAGCGCCAATGCTCCGAGTGGGAGAACGGGGTCGGACAATGGTCCGATGCCACTCGCCCCATTGGAGCCGACGAGAGAGGAGGCACCCGGATCCATCCAATGAAGGCATCAAGGAAGAGATCGGAGTGGAAGACGAAGGAGCCGAAGGGGGAGGTATCGGCTCCGACGCCACAACAGTCATGGCTCCGAGGAGCTCCAGCTCCCAACTCTGAGGGAGAGTCGAAGGAGGAAAATTAGGTGGAGTCATAATAGCTACCATCTGATGAGATGGGCTACAGATCATCTGGGCCAATGCCTGAGACTTTAGCAGCCTACGTACCACTCTCTCAAGGTCGTGATCTGAAAGTCTGGACGACCGAGAAGATCGGCTCCGATGGCTCCGCTCCGAGAGCAGTGGAGATCTCAGAGCCGAATGGCTGGACTCCAATGAAGGGGATCTTGACTCTTCTTAGATGGAGCCAAAGGAGCCGAGGACACGTCGGCTCAAGCCGGAGCCGACAGTGAATGCATGGACTCAGAGGTATCGGCACCGAGTGGTGCCGAGACCGGAACCTGTGACTCAAAGGGATCGGCTCCAGCCGGAGCTAATCTAGGCACAGACAAGGAGCCAGCAGCCAAAGGCTTAGTACTTGGAGCCGACGGTTTTGCTGGTTTCGAAGGCCTCCCCGACGCAGACTTAGTCGGGGAGCCTTCGGGCTTTAACAAGCCCCTCAGTATAAGTTTGTTCCTGCGCTCCTGCAGGACTCTTGGACTGAATGCATGACATACAGAACAAGAGTCCTGCAGGTGCAGGGGTCCCAGGCAGTAAACACAAGAAGTGTGACCGTCTGTCAGAGACATTTTCTGACAGCACGAATCACACTTCTTAAAGCCTGAGACCTTGGTTTCCTTTGGTTCCTTCAACATAACAATGTCGAGGGATCACAAAAGGAAGAGAAAACACACACACACACACACACACACAACTCTCAAAAAACAATAAAATAACAATAAAAATATTAATTAGGATACTGGCACTTCAAAACACTCCACAGGATCCCTACGAAAAATTAGGAAAGGGGCAGGCTTACGGCCTAACCTAAGAGTGGAGGGGGAGGGATATAAGGGATAAAAAGGGAAGGTATAAACAGTAATAGAGTTAAAGGTAGTTGCTAACTATTGAAAAAAAAAACAACTGGGTGAAAAATTAACTAAAAAGGGTGACTGAACACTATATATATATAAAGACTTACCAGGAGCCGGTAAAAATACGCACCTCGCAAGCGAAAGCGGCAAACGAGATCTGGGAAGTTATCGCCTAGCATCATGGGATATAGGGTTGCCTCGAGCCGGTAAAATAAGCTCTCCAGCTTTAGTAAGTGGCCGAGTCAGAGCCGAGGATCGGCTCCGAACCCATCCAGCAAGAATGAAGGTGAGATTGACAACTTAACATCACCAGTTGTTTTAAATTCCTTGGTCCTGTGAAGGTAAAAACACAGTTGCCTATGTACATCAAAAAGATGCAGGGCGTATTCACCTCTATTTTGAAAACTGGGGAAAAAAACTGGTAAAATGATGACCTTAATGATACAGGTTTGAGGCAATTTTTGGTAGGAAAGTAGGGTTTGTATGTAAAGTAATCCTGTCCTTGTCAAATATCAAGTATGGTGGTTTGGAAGACAATGCTTGAAGTTCAGATACTCGTCTTGCAAAAGTTATAGCTACCAGAAACACAGTTTTCCAAGAAAGAAATTTGAGATCCACTTTAGCTGCTGGTTCAAAGGTGGAGAGTACTAAGGTTTGTAAAACCATATTGAGATCTCAAGGTAGAGTAGAGACCTTTGTTGGAGGTCTAAGTAAGAAGGTACCCTTAAGAAAGGCTTTATATATTTTGATGAAGCTAAAATAGAATCATTATCACTGATGTGATAGTTAGAGATGGCTACTACCTCGACTTTAATAGTAGAAAAACCTGCTCTGCTCTGGAAAACTGAGGTAAGGAAATCTACGACTGCTGGGACTCGAGCAGTAAAGGGATTTAATACTCTCTGATGAGCCCAAAGAGAGAATATTTTCCATTTACTTTTGTAAATCTTCCTCGTTGAAGGTTTATGAAAAGACACTAGGATATTTCGGACTGTGGAGGAAAGCCTGAAATGTCTAGCCATCATCAGAATTGAAGAAACCATGCAGTCAGCTTGAGGCCTGCTATATCTGGGTGAACTTGTCCTGACGGGTGAGAAAGGAGGTCTGGACTGGGATCCAGGCTCAAAGGGGGACTTACTAAGTGAGACCAAAGGAAGGGAAACCATATCTGTCTAGGCCTGAAGGGAGCAATGAGGATTACTCCGCTCTTCAACGGAAGTGCTTTCTGAATAAATTTGGTGATGAGAGGCAGGGGAGGATAAGTATAAAGGAGACCAGAGGGCCACACATGGACCAGAGCATCTCTCGATGACTGTCCCTGAGGAGGAATAAGGGCAATTAACCTGCTGTATTTGTTATTGAGGGGAGACGCAAAAAGGTCGCAGCAAGGCTGACCATATGTGTAGATCATGTTCATCACTGACTGGTTGAGAGACCACTCGTGAGCCATGAGGATGGTCCTGCTGAGTTTGTCCACTAGAATGGTTGATTTCCCCAGTATGTGCATTGCTACTAGAAAGCAGTTGGATGAGATTGGCTATTGCTACAATCTCATTGCTCCTCAACAAAGGGGATAGGATTTGGTTCCCCTCCGTTTGTTGATGTACCAAACTACTGACATGTTGCCTGCTTGTATTGCATATGGTACCCAGAGGGGAAAGTTCAGAAAGGCCTGCAACACGAGAAGCATTGCTCTAATCTCTAGGACACTGATATGCAGACTGGTCTCTTGAGACGGCCACTTGCCTTGAACAGTCCATCTCAATTAATGCCCCTTCACCCCCTAACTGGGATGCATGTGTGGTAAATGTTGCACCAGGGGGAATGGATAAATGGATGACCTTGATTAATCTCCTCAGAGTGGACCCACTTGAGATAACTTGATCTGGTGATTCAAGGGATAAAGATGAAATGACTATTGCACCACTAAAGTCCACACTGGAGAATTCGTGTGTGTAATCAGGCAGTGGGAATCAGAGTTAAAGTTGCAACCATCGACCCTAATGCCTTGAGGACCAATTTTGCTGGGGGTGCCAGAAAAGAAAGAATCTGTTTGGTGTGTGTTATCAAAGTAAGAATTCTATTCTAAGGCAGAAAGGCTAAGCAATTGACTGTGTCTAAGCGAGCCCCTATAAAGTCTAGAACATGAACTGGTTAAAGATGAGATTTGTGCATGCTGTTGGTGATTCCCAGAGAGAGTGCCAGGTGAAGCAAATAATCTCTGGCTTTTACTATTAGATGCTTGGTTGGTGCGGTAAAGAGCCAGTTATCTAAACAGGGAAACACTCTGAATCCAAGCAGTCTCAGGTGAGCTGCTAACACTGCCATGCATTTGGTGAACACCCTGGGGGCTGTGGTGAGACCAAAGGGCAGGGCTCTGAACTGACAATGACTGGCCCCCAGTGGAAGGGTAGATACCTTACAGAGTTCCTGTTCATTTTGATGTGATACTATGCATCTTGAAGATCTACTGAGCACATCTAATCGTCCTTCTGAAAAAGGGTCAGAATGGACTGAACTGTGACCATCTGGAATTTGGAACTTTTTACAAATTGGTTCAAATAGCTTAGATCCAAAATTGGCCTTGGGTCCCCTGTCTTTTTTGGCACTAAAAAGAACCTTGAGTAAACTCTAGATCCTGTTTGGTCTGGTGGGACCTCCTGGATGATTCTTTTGTCTAGCAACTTTACAATTTCTTGAGCTGCTAACTCCGTCTGATTGGGTGGAACATCGAGGCAATTTTCTGTTAGTTTTACTGGGATTTGTAAAAAGGGAAGGAAATATCCTTTGGATATTGTCCTTTGCACCCAAAGATCATTTGTGATGGCTAACCAGGCATCTTGGTACAAGAATAAGTGACCCCTGACTGCCTCCAGAGATGGACAGTCAGGCAACCTTTCAGGAATGCTAAAAGGATCTGTCTGAGAAAGAATCTCAAGATCCTTGGTTCTGCAGACCTCCCTCGGCGACATGGGCCCCACCTGCCATTGTAATTATTTTCTCCTCTGCCTCTGTGGGAAAATTCCTCAGATGACTCCTAGAAAGGACCTTGAGACTTCTTGAACCACAGTTTCATAACCGTATGTTGGTTCCTGGAAAAAAGGTCTCTGTGGGGGGGAAAAGCAAATTCCAACAGCAGACAAGGTATTTCCATCCTGTTCACTGTGGGAGAGAGTCTCTTTTACTGTTGGGCCAAACAAGGATGATCTATCAAAGGAAGCACAGATAAATGACATCTTGAAGGGTTCTGTGATATCACACAACCACATCCAGGCATGTCTACTTATAGCTATGCCTGAATCGGCCAACCTAGAGGTATCTTCTGTGGCATGTGAGATCAACCTCATGGACATGTTTGTAATCAACTGTAGGGTGGCCACTCATGAGGAAAACTACTTCTGTTCCTCTGCAGACATGGACCCCAGGGCAGAATTAGAGAGATCCTTTATTAAGTCCCTCCGTAATCTGATAAAATGTGCCAGGTAGTTCAGCGATCACAGGGCAAATATCACTGATGCATAAACCCACTTCCCAAACCTGTCCAAGGCCGTAGACTCTCTGTTAGGGGAATGTACAGTGGAGGTCTATTTAGCAAGCTCCTTTTTGGTGGCTGCCGCAACAACCATGGTATCTACATGAATCCCTTTTGTTCAGTATTGTCTGTTGGCCTGGGCACTTAAAATATTATCAGGATGCTTTGGAAGAGATTCCATGGAGTCCGGTTCCTTCCATGCCTGCAGGAGACAAGATGTATAAGCAGACGAGCCAGACCAAAAGGCTTCCAAAAAGAAGATCAACCACCTTTTTGATGAAGGATCTCTAGGATGTCTCCAAATCAGACATCTTCAGGTGGAGATCTAGGGGACCCTTCCCCCTCGTTCCTTCATCAAATTCAGTGTCTTCTGTGAGGGATTCCTGTGAGGAATTCATGTGCCTCCTTTTGCATGTCCTCTTCTGAGAGACTTTCTCAGTGGGATGTTCCGGGGAGGTATCAGAAGAGATGGGGAGCTCCCTCGATGGAACTGTTTGGAAGATCTCCTGTGCTGGCTGTCCCTGAGGTGTACAATGTGAAGGCTTAGACACATGATTCAGAGAAGGAGTAGGGTATGGATCCGAAGAAGAGAGAGTTGACACTGCTCTCTGTTGAGAGAAAACCCTCTCCATCACCTCAAAAGCAGAGGGAACTGGAGAGGCCAAGGACAATCCCACCGGAGCAGAGGCTCCTGGAGCAGAAAATCCCTTAGGTCCTCCAACTTCCCACTCTGAGGGAGGAATCGGAGTGAGCTATCATGTGCCGAGGCTCTGAGAGGAAGCAGTGGCTCCAAAAACTTCAGAGTCAAAGTCAGCCCTTAGGATCCGACGCCAATGCTTTAGTTCCAAGATCCATAGTGCTCCTGTAGTGTCTGAGCCAATTGGGTCAGGGAAGGGGTCGCAGTTGAGGTTGGAAAAACCTTTGGAGCTGATGATTAAACTCCTGGGGCTTTTGGATCTAAGGGATTCGAAATGGGTGGTCAGATCAGAGAAGGAGTAATTACGAGTAGAAAGGCAAGTTGGTGGGTTATGGATCAGGTGGGAGACTGAGTTGGCAAAACCCACATCTGGATTTGTTTTCTGAGGAATTTCCTCATTATCCTATTCACCTTCACTTTGGAAAGACTATGGGAAGGCCTAACGGAAGAGGATGTGGAAGGTGGCCTTGAGGACTTTTTAGGAGTTTCCTGCAAGAAGAGGGATCTCAGTCTTGAATATACCGGTTCCGGAGAGAAGTTAAGAACACGGGGCCATGCAGATGGAGTAGCAGAGTGTGTCGGATCCGAAGGTATTGGATCCAACATTTTATGAACCTTTTTAGGAGGGTATGTAGTAGATGTATGTGGAAGAGTCTGGGCAGGACAGCACTTAAGGTGCTCCCTGGGCTCTTTGATTTCTGAGAGGGGGATTGAGCCCCTGACCAAGTACCTGAGGAAGAAGCAGAAGCAGGAAGGAGGCCTTTCAGAATGAGGTTGTTCCTCCTATCACTAATTGCCCTTGCATTGAAAGGCACACAAACAGCACACAGCATACAGGTGTGCTGGGCCTAAACAATAAATGCAATCCCTGTGGGCATCAAAATTAGGGATCTTATGCCCACAGAAAGTGCATTTCTTAAATCCAGAAGGTTTATCAGCCATATAGGAAAAAGGTCAACCAAAAATAAAATAATTAAGGAAATACTTTTTTTTTTTATTGGCTAAGAAAGAAAGAGTTGGAAGAAATGGAAAACTACAAACAATTGTAGTTAAAGAAATAACTTTTGGTGAATAAAGTTGGTGTCCTTTGGAGTGCTCACATTCTTCTGTTTTTTCTGTGGTTTGCTGAGTTCTAGTTCTGCTAGTTAAAGAAATATACCCGGAAGTATAAAATGGACATACAGATTGCCAATGATGGTATAATAAAAGACATTTACCATAAAATTTGGTAGTGATAAATTAAGATGAGAAGTATATGATAGTAAGAGAGATATAAAAGATATAAAGGACAAATATTAGAATTTCACTCACACACCCCAATGGAGCTCAAGAAATTGCAATCCCAACTGTCTTGAAGACAGGCAAATGAGATCAGGGATAATGTACTGGTCAGGGGGATCATGGGTAGGGGAGAAGCTTCAGATACAGTTCTTAGAATCTTTAGAAAGTGGCTGAGCCAGATCCGAGGATTGGATCTGAACCCATTTGTTGAGGAACGAATGAAAATGACAACATAAGATAAGTAAATTCATTAAATATCTGATATGATGTGGTAATGAAATCAACAAATTAATTAAGAAACATAAGCTCCTCACCTTATGCAAATCTTACCCACTTCCAGCTCATAAAACAAAAACAAACTGGTAAGTAGCTCAAGAATAATTTGAGGTTGCTTAAGAGCACAAGACTACTGTAAACAGTAAGGGCAATCATAAAGACTTTTTCAACAATGTACATAAATCCACAAAAATACTCTATTGTGTTCTGACTACATTGTAAATTCTAATACCCACGCTAACTCAAAAGCCATGGTTAACATCTTAGCTAATAAATTCAACTCTAATTTCACTCTGCCAATGTATCCTTAGTTCCTCCCATACCAGCTCAAACTAAACCCCCTGTCATCATTAGTGATTAAGTTTTAAGTGCCTTCTCCAAAACAAAAAATAATACCTCCATGGGACCAGACAATATATCCAGCTGTTTACTGATACACTTAAAGCACTACCTAATCAACCCCCTCCTAAATATCTACAAAGTTTCTCCAAAGGAGAAATCTTTGGAGAAGCATCACAAGTCATTCTCCTCCATAAAGGTGAACCCCCCCCCCCCCCCCTGCTGACACAAGTTACTACAGGCCCATCATTTTCATTATCCTTATCTGTAACACTATGGAACATACTGTAGAATTAAGCAATAAAACATGAGATTATATTGTTAAACATTATATTATTTGGAAAATAAAAAAATTGAGAAAAAAAATACAACATGAGATCTGCACTCTTTATAACATCTGCAGTTCAGCTTTATCAAGGGCATGTTATGTCTTCCTTATCTTGTCAGATTTTTTTTTTCAAAAAAGTCACCATGGTACTGCAAGGATTTTCCATTCACCCTGCTGACCTGAACTTGGCCAAAGGATCTGATGTCATTCTTTACTCTGACACCAGAGATAAACTAACCTAACAAAACATAAACACCCATATAGTTCACTGGTTCGCTGTTTATCAGACAGAACACACTCAGCAAGAACAAATGATACCCACACCAAAAGGGAAACTGTAAGTAGTGGCAGTTCCTCAGGCTCTCTCTTAAGTCCTGCTCTATTAAGCAACCAAAAAAGCGACTAACGAAACAAGCCACCATCCAGCAAGATGTAAAACAAGAATTTATTACTATCAAAACGAAAAATTCAGCCACAGCAACCATGCAGGTTCCATACGAATTCCGAAGAAGTATAATCCAATGACTCGTATTTCATCAAATAAATACTCCAAAATACGAAAAACTAACAAAATGTGTTTATTGTGCACTCAGTCGGTAAGCACTTTCACAAAATTGCTTCATCAGACCATAACGGACTGAGTACAGAAGTTATTTAAAAACATTACTACCAATCACATAAAACCACAAAAACGTCATTTCCTTCAATGACGTTACATTTGTAACTAAACTAAAATAATTATAATATTTAACTATATATATATCAGATCAGCTGTTTTATTTTGCCCATTCAACAATGCATTTTTGATAAAGTATAAATGCAGAGGCTCAGGCTACTACTCACATATAGAGTTAATACATAATAAATAATACATTTAAACATAAAAAAGCTTACTGGATTTTTATCAACACATTCATAGTTATGCAATATGATATTCCTCATTAACATTTGCTTCATCAATAATCGCTTAAAATAAATCAAACATTATATGACATCGGGCAATATAAAGCTGTAGGCTTCCCCTCTTGAGGCAACCCATGTAACTGAATCGCTGTTGTACTAAAGCAGGAGGCCACACGACAGCTAACCCCTGATAAACAAACCACCGCACATCAACAAAGCAACCTAGATACATCTCATCCACGATCGCTCAATAATTCTTCACCAGACGGCTTCTACAAATAAACCGGTAAGCATAATCAGAATAAAAGACATAATATATATCTAACTCATAATTCATCTAAAAAAGGAGGATTATACACATAAATACATTTTAACTGACCATTTTAACCAAATAACATTGTTAGAGCTTCAACCTAACACACACCTAAAAATTATGAAAAATACTGCACAGCACATAAAAACATATGCATAATTATTTACTTAGCCTACAACTATTGCGTACTAAGAGTCTTAGGGTTAGATAGGTGCTGTAACTGGGTATTGTTATTGTGTTTGAAGTTCTATGTTTTATGACTTGAGTTTGTATAGGTATGTATGTATATATATATATATATATATATATATATATATATATATATATATATATATATATATATATGCATTTTTTATATAATATTTTCTTACAACATATTTTCATCTTTTGCCAAGATATATATATATATTTTATAAGTGCATATATATATATATATATATATATATATATATATATATATACATTTACATACTTTAGATGAGGAGCAATTTGTCCATGTTTTTTAATATTTATTATAAATTTTGTAATCAGAAATCAGTAAATTATATAAGATGAATGAAATGAGATGTGTAATATATACAACATGTAGTTATTTTTATATGAAGTTATTATATGTAGTCCTTAGATTCTCATGTTATTTTGTTATCATGGTAGATGATGTAGCTTCAGTGATGGATAGTTTACCTGATGCACATATACACTTAGTGGATATGAAGTCAGAAATCATAGTTTGACTTCTGACTTCTTTGGTACTCCATCATCACTATATATAATCAGCCTTTGAAATTTAGGTACTGATATTATGTAGTTCTTAATATTGAATAGTTGTAGGCTAAGTAAATAATTACGTATATGTTTTTATGTGCTGTGCAGTATTTTTCATAATTTTTAGGTCTGTGTTAGGTTGAAGCTCTAACAATGTTATTTGGTTAAAATGGTCAGTTAAAATTTATTTATGTGCATAATCCTCCTTTTTTAGATGAATTATGAGTTAGATATATATTATGTCTTTTATTCTGATTATGCTTACCGGTTTATTTGAAGAAGCTGTCTGGTGAAGAATTATTGAGCGATCGTGGATAAGATGTATCTAGGTTGCTTTGTTGATGTGCGGTGGTTTGTTTATCAGGGGTTAGCTGTCGTGTGGCCTCCTGCTTTAGTACAACAGCGATTCAGTTACATGGGTTGCCTCAAGTGGGGAAGCCTACAGCTTTATATTGCCCAATGTCATATAATGTTTGATTTATTTTAAGCGATTATTGATTAAGCGAATGTTAATGAGGAATATCATATTGCATAACTATGAATGTGGTGATAAAAATCCAGTAAGCATTTTTATGTTTAAATGTATTATTTATTATGTATTAACTTTATATATGAGTAGTAGCCTGAGCCTTTGCATTTATACTTTATCAAAAATGCATTTTTTTATGGGCGAAATAAAACAGCTGATCTGATATATATAGTTAAATATTATAATTGTTTTAGTTTAGTTATAAATGTAACGTCATTGAAGGAAATGACGTTTTTGTGGTTTTATGTGATTGGTAGTAATGTTTTTAAATAACTTCTGTGCACAGTCTGTTATGGTCTGATGAAGCAATTTTGTGAAAGCGCTTACCGGCTGAGTGCACAATAAACACATTTTGTTAGTTTTTCATATTTTGGAGTATTTATTTGATGAAATACGAGTCATTGGATTATACTGCTTCAGAATTCGTATGGAACCTGCATGGTTGCTGTAGCTGAATTTTTCATTTTGATATTTACATTTGGTGTTTTTCTCAGCGCAGCATTTGCCTATAGGAGTGTAGCTGCCCTCATTTTCTTCGAATAATTTATTACTGTTAAGCAACACACTTTTCTCTGCTTTTCATCCTGTGTAAATCACAAAACTTCTTCAGACAAATTGTTCTCAAGTGTCAGTGCTTATAAATAACTAATAATTAAACAATTAAGAACAATTCAATTAAATAAATAAAAAGGCAATTCAGTAAGTAAATAACACATATGTAAATACATAAAAGCATAAATACACAAATACACATATTCAACTAGCACTTCTCCCTATTAAGAATATATTTCTCTAAGGTACAGATGTATGCTAATAAACACTGGAAACCTGAATTTTCGGATAGCTACAAGCTAGAAATCATACTAAACTCTCCTTTAAATTCAAAATTCACTGATATTTTTACAGGGTCTTAATCAAACTAATAACTGGAACTCTTAATATGGTTTCACCCCAAATGCAAAGAAATATAGTATTGTCACATTTGATAACATAAGTGTACCTGGCCACCTGTGTAGTATCACATAAATGGAATTCACTTTAAGACTGACAGACTGAGCTGACATGAAGAAGTGAGATGGCCTTACATCAGCATATCTAAACCAAAGAGTAAAAACTTCACACAAACAAACCATATGGTGTAAAACTGCATGAAAGATTCAGCCAAGCGAGTCTTCATTCTGTAATTCCTTAAACCTTCTTCATTGAGAGCCCATGGAATACATGGAAATTACTCCTTAACAGCATGCCAGTGTTTCAGCTACACAGCTTCTGAAAGACCACAACTTTTTATTTTTCAAAATGTTATGGATACATTCAGGTCAATAAAGCCAAACCCCACTAGCTGTACACATGCATGTTTTGACCTTTTTCTGAGTACAGCACAAGTGGATTGGTTATACTTTAGAAACACAAAGCTTAAAATCAAGTCTGATGTCCACAAACTTGGGATACCTGTAAAATATCCTAACATCTAAACCAAAGACTGGCATGCCACTAGTTTAGTATAAATCAACATATTTTCAAAACTGTCAGAAAAATCATTATACCACATTCTTGTTTAATCTGTTTTGGGTTCTTATCCAGATAACAATCTATCTAATTCCCCTTTAGTCTGCTCTCATTCACCCTATTGTAGAATACAATGTGCGTTTTGTCATGTATCACTGTCAACAATTCTCCCAACCAGAAAATCCCCATAATTTTATAACCAAAAGAATCTAAGGTTTAAAGAACTACACTTAATCAGGGAGACTAAAAACACCATCTTTGTTTTCTGTGACCTACAGCCTTCTGTGTGGTGATTTGAGGCTTGCCTTTTGAACTATGTTAAACTTTGCTTTCTAAGACCTCATTTTTCTCAAAACAAAACACTCTTCATTTGATACCTGTCTCAAAGATCTAGGTCAGTGACAAAACCAACAAGGCGTGATTTAGGTATAAATTCATCATCTAGCATCTCCTTCACCTATAGAACAACCTTTATCTATATACCAGACAATGTAAAACCCTATTAGCATTTACACTTCAAATATATGAACCGATGGGAATCTATAAATACATTCCAGAAGATAACGGCTACAAACCTCTAACTATGCCAGACTAAACATTATCACAACCCTCTCTGTTCTTTCTCTACTTCTCTTTTCATCCCTTTTCTCTAGCTTCTTCCTCTTTCACTGCCCTTAGTTCCATTTTTACAATAACAATAGATGCTTTCAACCCAGTCCATTCGATACAACATATAGGTTCTCAAACCTCCACTCAGATCCAATCTGGCAATTCTGTGCTTCAGCTCAACACCTTCAAAATCTTCCCTGAATGACCTGCGTCCTCCTGACTAGCTCAGATCAAGTTTGGCAGACCAGCAGAAGGAAGGCAGGTTGTCGTATCAGACAGACTCCATTATGGTTAAGAACATAACTTTTATGTCCTATTCATCCAGTCTGTCTGACACAACATTTGTGTCAGAATCCCGAGGTGCTAATTCCTGTGTGGCCTCAAGACAGGAGACTTTACAGGACAGAAGCTCCAAAGGAAGATCCGGCTATGGAAATACAGTCTAACTTATAATGTTAAATAAAGATGGGAGAGCAAGACATTGCAGCTGCTTGGCAAATGTCATCCAAGCAAAGTAATTTGAAGAATGCTGTTGAAGTTAGCATGGTCCTAGTGGAATGAGGCCTGAGCTTGGAGAGTAATGATCTGTTATGGAGAATGTAAATAAGGAAAACACAGACAACCATCGGAACAAGGGAATCTTAGATATGTTCTTTCCCTGCTTGTTCTGAGCAAAGGACACAAAGAACAGTTCATCTATTCTGAAGGGTGCTGTTCTGTGAAGACAAACACAGTTTTATGTATATCCAGTGCATGTAAAGTATATTCCTTTTTATTCTGATAGTGAAGAACATAGGAAGATGGACAGGTGGTGAAAGATTGGTCTCAAAAAACACTTTTGGCACAAAGGAGGGATTAGTTCTCAAGATCACCTTATCCATGTGAAAGACAATGTAGGGAAATAGAGGATAAGGAGTGAAGTTTTGAAATCCTCCTAGCCGAAGTGATAGCCACTAGGAAAATGGCTTTCCAGGAGAGGAATTTTGGCTCTGCAGATGCTGTTGGTTTGAATGGAGGTTTGGATAATGCTTTCAAAATGAAATTCAAGTCCCACAGAGGAACTGGATCCTTGACTGGTGGAAACAACAGGAAGGAAACTTTAAGAAAGGCTTTACATAGTCTGTTAGAAGTCAACAAAGAATTCTGAATGCCAATGTGCAAGGATGAAATAGTTGCCAGCTATACCCTGACAGCAGCAAAACTAGAACCAGAGCTAAACGAGGAAGACAAAAAACAGAGAACATCTTCAATAGAAACTGAAAAGGGCTCTATGTTCTGAGACTCAGCCCATAAAGGCAAATCTTTTTCATTTACTGCGATAGACTCTGCAAGTAAAGGACTTCTTGGAAGCTGTGAGGATGTGGATCACTTCATAAGGAAGAGATACATTCATGTCATCATAGGAACTGGGGAAACCAAGTGGTTAACTTCAGGTTGGGAATGTCTGGGTGAGGCTCCCTGAAGGGGTGAATGATGAAATTTTGCAGTGGATCAAGGAACCAAAGGGATTCCTTCAGGTAAAGTTTGAGAAGGGGAAACTATATCTGTCTGTACCAAAATGGGGCTATGAGGATGATTGTACTCTTGTGTTCAGCTGCTTTCTGTATAACCTTGGACATGAGCGGAAGTGGAAGATAGGCTTAAAATAACACTGGAGGCCAATGATGGGAAATAACATCCCTCAGGGATAAAGCAGAATGCCAAAATAAGTGCTGTATTTGGTGTTCTTGGGGGTCACAAACAAGTTTCAGGAGAAAGTGCCCCACTCAAGAAAAAGCTGTGCAGTTGCTGGATTCAGGGACCATTCATGAGGCAAAAGAAGGTTCCTGATGAACCTGTCTGCTAGATTATAGGTTCATAGGTTGGTACTAGGCTATCAGCCCTAGGGCCTATACAAGCCTAGCCATAACAATTCCCTGACTATTTCTTCCCACACTATTTACTGCCCTGGACCCCTGTCTAGCAGGGCGACTGATGTGATCCTCGGGAATTGAATTTTCTGGGAATGTGAGTTGTGGTCAGAAACCAGTGTGAAGCCAACAGCCATATTCTCATGGCCTTGTGAAAAAATGGAAAAGATCTGGCTCCTCATGCTTGTTTATGTACCAGACTGCTATCATACTGCCACTCTGTATGTTTATTGCTCCTGGAGGAAGACATCCTGTAGCAACTGCAACACGAGAACTTTCCTTATCTCCAGGGCACATATTTGAAGACAAGCCTCTAAGTCTCATCAAAAACTTTGGCCCATTCTTCTTTCACAATACTCCCACCACCATCCAAGGGAGGATGCATCTGTGGTTACAGCTGCTACTGAAGAGTGAATCTGGAAGAACCTGTCTGCTGTGACAAGCAGAGATTGAAGCCTCCACTGCAGATAAATCCTGCACGACTGAGTTAACATAATGGTGTGAGAAACAGAGAGAGTCATACTTCTCAGGCCACTATGATAGCCATTGCAGAATCTTCATTTGATAACAAGCAAACTGTACCAAAATCCAGCAGCACCACCAAGGAACGCTCCAGTACACAAATTAGAAGAAAACAAAAAAGGAGCGTAACACCATAGACATAAAACTGGAACTTTAATGCAAAAAAACAAGAACAGGATAAGCGTTTTCGGCATGTGCCTTCCTCAGATCCTGAAAACAATTCCTACAAACAACTATTTAAAAAACAGCTAACCAATCTAGTTAAAAGGCAATTAAGCAAAATGAGGCAATGAAACATAGCAACATTTACTCCCCATCTGCATAGTGCACTTGTAACAAAAACATGTTTTAAAATAACTTGATCCAAGCTTAAAACAAAACTACATTTTGTTAAATACAATCAGCATGGCATATTAAAACTTATAGTAAATAAATAAAACACTGTTGTCATAACCATTACACAGCTTGTGAATCTGTTAAAAACTCAGAACTCATACTGTTAACATAGCAGGTTCACAACCATAATATTAAAGAAGCAACAGTCTGCCTGATTAAAAAATGAGGCAATGAAACATAGCAATACTTACTCCTGATTTGCATAGTGCACTTGTAACAAAAACATGTTTTAAAATAACTTATATCCAAGCTTAGAACAAAACTACATTTTGTTAAAGACAATCAACATAGCATGCTAAAACTTATAGTAAATAAATAAAACGCTGCTGTCATAACTATTACACAGCTTGTAAATCTGTTAAAAACTCAGAGCTCATAATGTTAACATACATATCAGGTTCGCAACCATAATATTAAAGAAGCAACAGTCACAGCCTGATATACAATAAACAAATACTGCATAAAAGTCTGATGAACACTCAGAATTCATACTATGAACAAAATAGACACAAAACTCACCCAAAATGAAAGCATGCATAAACACCTATTCTATAGAAAGTGTACAGAAGGAATATTACAAAGCTGACATCTGTGACAAAGAAGGATGGGAAGTAAAAAATAAAAAATATATATTTAATGAGCTTCCTTAATGGCAAAAAGTCAATCTTCATTCCTTCAGGAATGGTTTAAGTGGAACAACACCATTAAGCCCTGGGAAACAATCAGCCCTTAAGTCCATTATCCATTTAGATTCTTCCATTTCTGTTTGATTTGTTACATCCCCTTCTCTTATAGTTGGACAAACCATTGCAAGGACCATAAATCTAAATGTATGGGTGGCATTATCTCAAATATGAGCATATAATGCATTTGTAACAACCTTAATGCGTATATTAGATTGGTGCCTAAAGATTCTTTCTTTTAGCATCCTATTCGTTTTGCCCATATAGAAACATGGACAAAAAGTACAGGTAGCAACATATACCACATTCTTACTATTACAGTTGGCATTTCCAAAACACTGGTATGTCCTTCCTGTAACTGGATGTGTAAAAACATTACTGGTATTGATAACAGTACAGGCTTTACAACTGCCACATTTCCATGTGCCAGAATGTGTATGTTCATTCGTTTTGGCTTTGCAGCTTTTATTGCAAAGCAACCTCTTTAGATTTTTCTTGTTCTTAAAACTAAAATGAGGTGTAGTCCCTACTATTTCTTTCAGTCTATTGTCTGATGTTAACACAGGCCAGTATTTTTGATTATTCCACATATTGTAGAATTATCACTACTGTAAGTAAGGCTGACCCTCATGGTCCCCTGCCCTACATTAGGATGTATTCTATCGTCTTTCTTCACTTCACTTGTCATTCCATTGATATACTGTTGAGAGTAGTAGGGTCTACTCTTATTCTTTCTCAGATCTCTTGCATGATCTATTGTTATTCCTTCTCTGACTGGCCTATAACCACGATCCTTGAAACATTGTAACAGTTTATTGCTTTCCATGAGAAAGGTATCATCCTGAGTACAAAGCCTAGACACTCGAGTGACTTGGTTGTCAATCACATTGTGAAAAATATGCCTCGGGTGCATACTGGAAAAATGCACCATATGGTTCCTCCACATAGGTTTCCGATACAGCATAGTATTTATCCCTTCAATAGGATCCAATAGGATCTTGACATCCAGAAATTCAATATCTGTTCTGGACATCTTAACATCGAGTTTTAGAAACAAAGCAGTTTGTGTTAAAAAATCCACAAAATTTTGGACTTCTTCCTCACTTCCAGCCCATGGAATCATAATGTTATCCACAAATCTATTATAGAGGAGCACATTCCCTTTCCATTGGAAGTTTACATTCAGTGCCCATAGCTCTTCCCACTGGGCCAACACAAGATTGGCATAGCTATTCGCGCAGGAGGTACCCATAGCTACCTCCCACTTCTGCCAGTAGTAGCTATCTCCATAAACACATAAATTGTTCTCTAGCACCAGTTCCAATAGGCTGCAGACAACATAAGAGTCTAATTCCCTTTCTCTATACAAATCTCTTATGGCTTCAACACCATATGAGTTAGGAATTGATGAAAACAAACTATGAACATCCATAGTGACTAATAACAAATGGGAGAAGTCATAGATGTTAGTAGTGGCTTCCTGTAAATGCTGTAGGAACTGTGCTGTATCTTTTACTATGTTCTTGTAATCACTCAATGGCTTTTTCAGCTCATTTTCCAAAAAGACTGAAAGGGGTTCCATTGGCCATCCTCGGCCTGCCACTATGGGATGCATGGGTGGTTTAGAGCAGTTTTTATGGATTTTTGGCAGTCTATTGATGATAGGTATGACAGGATGTTCAACTATGAAAAACTCATATAGTTCCTTTGTTATACTCCTGTTCATAAGCATCTCATAAAGTGCATCTTCTATCCTCCTTTTCATCACATCAACTTCTTTCTTCATAATTCTTAAGTATGTTGCTCGATCACTGAGCATATCCAACATACTTTCATTATAATCATCCATACTCATCATCACCACAGCTCCTCCTTTGTCAGCTGGTCTAATAGTTATATCCTCTCTGGTTTGTAGTTCTTTTAAAGCATCCAATTCTTCTTTGGTCAAATTCTGATAGTGTTTACCTTTGCAATCTGTTCTAATTTTGGCTAGTTTTTGCTCACATAAGAGCATAAAAATCTCAACAGTAGGATGGCTTACTGGAACAAACGTGCTAGGCTTCCTAGGTGGTCTTTCAGAGTCATGATCTGATCTAACATTGGAACCAAAAATATGTTTTAATATCACATTACGTCCAAAACACTTTATATCAGTCACAAACTCATGCAGCGGTGAACGTAAAGCTGGTATAAAACGTAATCCTTTCTCAAGTAGAGTAACAAACTCTTTTTTCAGAATACTATTCGAGATATTAACAACTAAGGAATTCATCACAGAACTTTCCTTCTCTTCCTTTCTGTGCTTGCAGGTCTGCCTACATGTGGCTCCTTCACATGTATTAAAAAAGGAAGTTGCTGTTCAGTAGGTAGATGTATCGATCCTTTCTTGGGTATGGCTCCTGCTTGTATAGTGGGCATAGAGAATGATTCATTTGTACAAGTAGGATTAGAAGCATTTGTTGTATTGTTAACTTGCTTCATGGGAACCTCAAGGGTTCCTTCAGTCAAACATTCTATATCATCATTTTGAGCACACACACTCCCATTTGTTACATTTATATCAGTATGGGCTCCATTCACTTGATGAATCTCAGCTCTGTCATTTCATGGCATGTTTCATCTCGCCTCTTTAGCATCTGGTTGGCTGCAGTGACCTCATTCTCACTCCTTTTGTCATCCTGCCTAGGGGCTCTAGGCCATTCAAAAAGGTGGCCTTGTTTAATATCATTATAATCCCTTAGTAACTTCTGGCTCTTCTGTTCCTTCAATTTCACTTCACAGGCTGCTAGTCTGTCTTGCAAGTTTTCCAACCTATGCAAATTAGCTTCAGACAAATCTGCAGATTCTAGCTCCTTTTGTTTACTTTCAATGACTTTATTGATCTCTTCTTCTTGTGGCCTAAAGAAGTCAATAAGTAGCTTCATGTAACTGAAGCTAATGTGGATGTTAATCGCCTGCCATTTAGCTAACAATTCCGGGTAGGTATTTCCGTAGCTAGGCATACATTTAACTCTTAGTCCATGGGGAATCAGCTGGTGATGAAGGCACGCCTCCATATGGAAGCGTTGCCATTGTAAACGCTTTCAGCGATAGGCTGCATTCTCCACTGTTTTGAATATTTCTTCATAACCTAAGTCATTTGTTGAATCAACGGGTATCAATAACTTCGTACTGTCCAAATTAAGCTTCAGAAGAGGGTTAACGTTGCTTGTAGTTATATCAGTCACTACCCTCTTAGTGACTGAATCAGCAGAATACTGGTTGCTGGATAAATCCATTGTTCAGTCTATGTGCGGTGCTACAGATAAAAACAAGAAAACAGTACCAAAATCCAGTAGCACCACCAAGGGACGCTCCAGTACACAAATTAGAAGAAAACAAAAAAGGAGCGTAACACCATAGACATAAAACTGGAACTTTAATGCAACAAAAACAAGAACAGGATAAGTGCTTTCGGAATGTGCCTTCCTCAGATCCTGAAAACAATTCCTACACACAACTATTTAAGAACCAGCTAACCAATCTAGTTAAAAGGCAATTAAGCAATTAAAAATGAGACAATGAAACATAGCAACACTTACTCCCCCCATTTGCATAGTGCACTTGTAACAAAAACATGGCATATTAAAACTTACAGTAAATAAATAAAACACTGCTGTCATAACCATTACACAGCTTGTGAATCTGTTAAAAACTCAGAAGTCATACTGTTAACATAGCAGATCCACAACCATAATATTAAAGAAGCAACAGTCACTGCCTGATTAAAAAATGAGGCAATGAAACATAGCAATACTTACTCCCCATTTGCATAGTGCACTTGTAACAAAAACATGTTTTAAAATAACTTATATCCAATCTTAAAAAAAAACTGCATTTTGCTAAAGACAATCAGCATAGCATGCTAAAACTTATAGTGAATAAATAAAACACTGCTGTCATAACCATTACACAGCTTGTGAATCTGTTAAAAACTCAGAACTCATACTGTTAACATAGCAGGTTCACAACCATAATATTAAAGAAGCAACAGTCACTGCCTGATTAAGAAATGAGGCAATGAAACATAGCAATACTTACTTTCCATTTGCATTGTGCACTTGTAAGAAAAACATGTTTTAAAATAACTTATATCCAAGCTTAGAACAAAACTCCATTTTGTTAAAGACAATCAGCATAGCATGCTAAAACTTATAGTGAATAAATAAAACACTGCTGTCATAACTATTACACAGCTTGTAAATCTGTTAAAACTCAGAGCTCATAATGTTAACATATCAGGTTCACAACCATAATATTAAAGAAGCAACAGTCACAGCCTGATATACAATAAACAAATAACTATTGCATAAAAGTCTGATGAACACTCAGAATTCATACTATGAACAAAATAGACACAAAACTCACCCAAAATGAAAGCATGCATAAACACCTATTCTATAGAAAGTGTACAGAAGGAATATTACAAAGCTGACAACTGTGACAAAGACGGATAGGAAGTAAAAAATAAAAAATATATATTTAATGAGCTTCCTTAATGGCAAAAAGTCAATCTTCGTTCCTTCAGGAACGGTTTAAATTTCTATGTTAAATTGTTAATCACTATGTAATCCAATGTAACTACTGTCTGTTTATTTTACTGTGGAGCTTTTCTCACCGGGCCTCCGCTGAAAATGGACCCACGTCCAGTCGGACACTCCCGGTCAACAAATTTAAATAAATAAATAAAATAAATAAATAAGTGGAACAACACCATTAAGCCCTGGGAAACAATCAGCCCTTAAGTCCATTATCCATTAAGATTCTTCCATTTCTGTTTGATTTGTTACATCTTCTTCTCTTATAGTTGGACGAACCATTGCAAGGACCTTAAATCTAGATGTATGGGTGGCATTATCTCGAATATGAGCATACAACGCATTCATAACAACCTTAATGCGTATATCAGATTGGTGCTTAAAGATTCTTTCTTTTAGCATCCTATTCGTTTTGCCCACATAGAAACATGGGCAAAAAGTACAGGTAGCAACATATACCACATTCTTACTATTACATTATTATTTATTATTTATTATTATAAATAGTAAGTATTGCTATGTTTCATTGCCTCATTTTTTAATCAGGCAGTGACTCTTGCTTCTTTAATATTATGGTTGTGAACCTGCTATGTTAACAGTATGAGTTCTGAGTTTTTAAAAGATTCACAAGCTGTGTAATGGTTATGACAGCAGTGTTTTATTTATTTACTATATTTTATTTATTTACTGTAAGTTTTAATATGCCATGCTGATTGTATTTAACAAAATATAGTTTTGTTTTAAGCTTGGATCTAAGTTATTTTAAAACATGTTTTTGTTGCATTAAAGTTCCAGTTTTATGTCTATGGTGTTACGCTCCTTTTTTGTTTTCTTATAACAAGCAAACTGCACCACTAATAATCTCAAAACAAATCTTGATGGAGGGTGATTCAGCTCAAGAGGATTTTGTAGTGCAGGTCACAATGTTAAAATTCTGTCCTGTGGAATAGAAATCAGGGTTCTAATCCTGTTCAACTGGCATTCCAGAAAGACTAAACAGTGAGGGAGAATCAGGTTGGATTTTCCTAGACTAATGAATATGCCCAGGGAGGCACTTAGTTGAATAAGGTAAACCCTGACTTGCAGAAGAGAATCCTTGGAAGAGGCAGTCAGGAGCCAGCCATGTAATAAGGGAAAATCTTGAAACCTAGAAGATGTAGATAAGCTGCTACTTCCATCATGCATTTGGTGAGCATCATGAGGGTTGAGGTGAGACCAAAAGGCAGGGATCTGAATAACAGTCTAGCTCCCAAGACGAAGCACAGAAATCTTCTGGACTTCTTTGTTATTTCTGATGTGAAGGTATGCATCCTGGTGATCTATGGAGCACATCAGTTTGTTCTTCTGGAGACATCAAAGAACTGATTGTACATAGACCGTACAAAAGTGGGTCTTTTCAATGTAGTTGTTTAGGAAACAAAGGTCCTAGTTGTGCTGGAGATCCTTTAATTTCCTTGGAAACAAAAAATCGTAAATAAAATCCAACCCGAGCTGGTCTGGTGTTACCTCCTGGATGGCTCTTTTTTACAGATGAGAATAAGCCTCTTGCACAGTGGCCTTTGCCTGACTGACTCGGACATTTAGCAATTCAAGGGGTGAGGAGATGGGGACTCTCAAAAATGGAATTTGATACCCTATGGATATGATCCCTCTTACGCACCTGTTTCATGCAATGGTCAACCACAAGTGTGGGTAGAGGGATATGCATCCCCTGACTCCCTCCAGAGATGAGCAATCAGTCCGAACTTCAGAGATTCTAGAAACATCTATCAGAAAACTGCCCACAAAAACCCCAGGTTTTGCAGACCATCTCGGCCTCTGATCCTGTGTCCATTGAGGTGACCACTTGTGTCTCAGTCATCTCTGTCAGAAAAAGAGTTATACTGACTTCTGGACTTTTGAAACCAGTGTAATCAAGGCCACTTTTGGTTCCTGTTGAATGGGCACTGAGGGCTCTCATATTTCAGTCTCACTGCACAGACAGTCTTCCTGTCTTGCTCACTCTTGTGCATCTTTTTTTTTTCACTATGTAACCAAATATAGCGATACCTTCAAAGTGAGTGTTTCTGAAGGATGCTTTAAAACTCTACAAAATCACACAAATGCAGCCAAGGGTGTCAGCTTGTAGCAATGCCCTTCCCTTCCTTTCCCAGGATCCACAACCTTGTGCTATACGCACATGGAGAGGATGGTGATGTTAGACAGGGTTGACAAAGTGGCTTGAATCTGCTTCTGTAACTCTGGAGTAATAGGATTCTTCACAGTGAATAATGCTTGTTGAGTGAGATCCCTGTAGAATCTTGTCAAATGAGGAGCATATTCACAGCCCAAATAGCAAAGGAGATGGAAGCGTACGCCTGCTTCCCCAGTCTATCCATTGCCTGATACTCCTTATTGGGAGGATAGGTAGACAGAAGAGTAGTCTTCATATAAAAATAAGTTATATCTTACCATAACGTTCTATCTGTGTTGTTGATCTTCACTTATCCCTGACTGTGGGTTCATTTGCATATCTCGGAAGCAACTCGGTCGTTATTCCAGCTAATACCCTCGAAAAACTCTCGAGCTTAGCTTTTACCCATAATGCTCCTGTCATGATTACCACAGATTGAGTTTGTAAAAGGTAGTACAGATATAATAACAGATCAGAGACCATATCTGTATTCATAAAAAGAAAAAACAATCTATTGGGATAGATCTGTTCAACCACGAAGCCCAAAAGGTAAGAGGAAGAAGGAAGGTGGGAATGCCAAGGATAAGTGAAGTTCGACAACACAGATGGAACGTTATGGTAAGACATAACAGGCATAACTTCTTTATCTGATGTTGTCAATCTTCACTTAATCCTTGACTGTAGGACAGAGTCCCCAGCTACCTAAATCTTGGGAGGTCTCACGGAAGTATATTCCTAAGCACCATCGAACCAAATGAAGCTCGTCCCCCTAGAGACCAGATCCAGCTTGTAATGAATAATAAAGGTATGTGGCCATTGCCGGCCTTAGACATAGGCCAACTAGGCAGCCGCCTAGGGCACCGCTCTAGCAGGGGCGCTTTTTCAGTGTTTATTTGGTGTGGGTAGACCAGGATGGGGGCACTGGGTGGTGTGGTGGGGGGTGCCATGGAGCCCTTTTGCCTAGGGGACCAGTTGACCTAAGGCCGCTCCTGTATGTGGAGATGCCCAAGTAGCCGCTGCACAAATATCAGCTATAATGAAAAACTGCAGAAGTGGCTATTGCCTTCATTGAATGAGCCTTTACAGGTCCTGGTGGTTGCACTTTACTTTTGTTATAAATAAAGGTTATACGGTCCTTAAGCCATTTAGCTAGAGTAACCTTAGAAACTGGTTTGCTCAGAGTAGCAGAAGAGAAGGAAACAAACAACTGGTCAGATTTTCTGAGTTCCTTTGTGAAGGTAAAAATGTAATTGCCTATGAACATCTAGCAAACGCAGACAACATTTTTCCTTGTTTGAAATTTTGGGGAAAAATACGGGAAGTTGTATAGTCTGGTTGATATAAGTCCCAGACACTATTTCTGGTAGAAAGGGAGGATTTGTTCGCAAGGACACCCTGTCCTTATGAAAGATTAGGTAAGGAGGCTTGCAAGATAAGGCTTGTAGCTCAGCTATTCTCCTAGCAGAAGTAATTGCAATTAAAATTAAGGTCTTCCATGGCAAATACTTCAAATTGCAATTTGCGGATGGTTCAGTTGGGGAATTAATTGCAGAATGTAACAACAGTTTCAAGTCCCAAGGTGTAGAAGGAATTTTGTGTGGAGGTCTGAGCATTAAGGTTTCTTTTAGAAAGGGTTTGCAAAGTTTGTGGGACATCAGAGTTGTATCATTTAGATCATTATGAAAATCTGACATTGTGGCTAGATGTACTTGTATGGTCAAGGAGGATGCTCCCGCATCAAAAAGCGATGCTAAAAACTCCAAGAACTTATCAACTGGTGCAGAATATGGGTCAAGGTTACTCTCTGTAGCCCATTTTGAAAATGTTTGCCATTTCCTAATGTACAATCATTTAGTCAAAGATTTAGGGAAGCTAGAAAAAAATCGTTGAATTGGGGCAGTGAGACTGGCATGCCTGGCAACCACTGGAACTGGAGGAGCCATGTAGTGAGCTTGAGATTTTGAAGATTCAGATGAACCAGTGCCTCTGGATGGGACAAGAAGTTTGGGGCTGGGTCCAGGGTCCAAGACTTCTGCATCACGTGAGGTCAAAGAAAGGGAAATCATATCTGTCAAGGCCAGAATGAGGCAATGAAAATTATCCTGTTCTTTGACCTGCTGGCTTTCTTCAGAAACTGGGAGATGAGAGGGAATCGGGGGAAAGGTGTACAATAGACTGGGGGGCCAATTGTGAAGGACAGCATGATCAGGGTGAAGTAGCTCCTGCACTTGTTGTTTAGAGGGGATGTAAAGGGATCGCAGCAGGGCTGGTCCTACTGTCAGAATATCCTTTCTGTCACCAAGGGATTGAGAGACCACTCATGAGGCATTAGGATGCATCTGCTCAATTTGTCCACAATCATGTTGGAGCTCCCCACGCATTGCAATTAGAATGTGGTTGGATGAAATTGCCCACTGCCACACCCGGAGTGCTTCTCGACAAAGAGGGTAAGATCTCATTCCTCCTTGCTGATGTACTAAACAACTGACATGTTGTCCATCTGGATCGCAATCATTCCCAAGGGGAGGGTTTTTTGGAATGCTTGCAACACCAAATACACTGCCCTCATCACTAGAACACTGATGTGCAGATAGGTCTGTAACTGGGACCAAGTACCTTGAACTGTCTTTCCCAGATAATGCCCCCCACCCAATCTGGGATGCATCAATGGTCGCTATGGCTTGGGGATGAGAAGGGACAAATGGGTCGGCCTAACAAAATTTAGATGGAGTGAAGCCACCAACGCAGGTCTTTCTTGCACAGATTGGTGATCATTACCAGAAGGGAAACCATCTGATTCAATAAAGACCACTGTGATGCCAAGAGCCATTGCAGGATTTGCATGTGAAATCTGGCAAGGGTGACTAAAGTGATGGCGGCTGCCATTGGTCCTAGAGTTTGTAACAACAGTCTTGCAGTCACCTTTTTGCTGCGATTAATCTGACTGACTTGCAATTTTATTCTCTGAAGTCTTTTGGGGGAAGAGTTGTGATGTCGGTATTTGTGCTTAGCATCACTCCTATGAATTCTAAGTGCTGTGTTGGCTCTAGATGGGATTTTTCATAGTTTACCATGATCCCCAGTGAGGAACAAGTTTGAAGAACATAGTTTCTTGCCCGCAACAGTAGATGCCTGGTGGGTGCGGTAATTTAGGTATGGAAATATGCAGAATCCTTGCAGTTTGAAGTGAGCTACTACCACTGACATGCATTTGGTGAACACCCTGGGGGCAGTGGTGAGACCAAAGGGCAGGGCTCTGAACTGATAATAAGAAGTTATGTACCTACCATAACGTTCCATGTTAGTTGCCTTCTTCTCGCCTTCTTTCTTGCTGGTCGGGTTCAGAGCCGACCTTCGGCTCCTACTCGGCCATTTTCTAAAGCTCGAGAGCTACTTACTGGTTCGAGGCCTCCCTATATCCCACAATGTCTGGCGCTAGACCCCCAGATCTCATTTGGAAGACCTAGCACCATAATAATACAAGAGGACAACTGTCCCAATAGCAAGACTTCAGCTACAGGGCTGAAGAAAAAGGTAGAGGACATAAATCGGTAAAGACTCAGCCAGTGACAAGACTCGTAGGAGGACTCTTTTTGGTCCATCTAGGGTAGGGGGAAGGAGGGTGGGACGCAAGAAAGAAGGCGAGAAAAAGACAATTAATATGGAACATTATGGTAAGTACATAACTTCTTAATGTTAAGTTGTCTCTCTCGCCTTCATTCTTGCTGGTTGGGACAGCGTCCCTAGCACCTTAGTCCTGGGTGGCTCATCGGAACAGACTCTTGAGCACAGTGGAACCAAAATCAGCTCTGCTCCTAGAGGCCAGATCCAATTTATAATGTGATCTGAAGGTATGAGGGGTGGCCCATGTGGCCGCCACACAAATGGCTTCCATAAGTAGTCTTGATTGAAAAGCTACTGATGTAGCTAAAGCCCTAGTAGAATGGCCTTTAGGTTTAGCAGAGAGTTCTTCATTCCTCAACTGATAAACAAGGGTAATAATAGAGGACAACCACCTGGATAAGGTTACTTTAGACACTGGTCGACCCTGCTTACCCTCCTCATAGGACAGGAAGAGTTGGTCAGATTTCCTTATTTGCTCAGTCCTATGCAAATAGAAACGTAATTGCCTATGAATGTCTGGTGTAATTTGTGTTCAGCTTTGTTGGAATCATTTGGAAAAAAGACTGGCAGATCGATGGATTGATTCAAATTATTTTCGGAGGGGATCTTAGGAAGGAATGAAGGATTAGTCCTGAGTGAAACTCTATCCTTATGGAAAACTAGGTAAGGAGGACGAACACAGAGGGCTTGAAGTTCAGAAACTCTCCTCGCTGAAGTAATGGCCACCAAAAAGAGGGTTTTCCAAGTAAGCAATTTCAAGGAACAGGAAGCTGCCGGTTTAAAAGAAGGCAGTATCAAGGAAGCTAGGATCAAATTTAAGTCCCACGGAGGCAGGGGATCTCTCACTGGAGGCCTGAGCAAGATTGTTCCTTTCAGAAAGGCTTTGCAAAGCTTATGGGACATGATGCTGGTTTCTGACAGGCCCATATGGAAATTAGAGATTGCCGCTAATTGAACTCTAATGGTGGCCGAAGAGGAGCCTATTTGAAAAAGTTCTGCTAAAAAGTCCAGAACGTTATGGACAGGGGCCGTGAAGGGATCTATATTTCTAGCCCCTGCCCAGAAAGAGAAACGTTTCCACTTACTAGCATAAGTCTTCCTGGTTGTAGGTTTGTGTGAAGAAAGGATAATCTCACACACTAAATTGGAAATACTGGGAAGCCTGGCTAAGGTTGGAAGTGGAGCAACCAAGCAGTGAGGTTGAGAGACTTGAAGAGATTGATGCAGCCTGCCCAACTGATGGAATAGGAGGTCCAGAACTGGGTCCAGATTCCAAGGCTGCTCTAGAAGGTGACGATGCAGGAATGGGAACCAGATTTGTTGAAGCCAGTAGGGGGCAATGAGGATCATCCTGCAACCCAGTATGGTAGCTTTCTGAATTAGTTTGGGAATTAGTGGAAAGGGTGGGAATGCATACAGTAGTCCCTGGGACCAATCGTGAACTAGAGCGTCTCTGGGGGAGTGTCCGGGAAGAGGGAAGAGAGTGAAGAAACTGTCGCACTTGCTGTTGAGAGGAGTTGCGAAAAGGTCGCAACAAGGCTGACCCCATTTGCGGAAGATTTTGTCCGCTACTGTCTGGTTGAGAGACCACTTGTGAGACATGAGAATAGCTCTGCTTAGCCTGTCAGCTATGATGTTGGACTTCCCAGGGATGTGCGTTGCTGTCAGAAACCATTGAGAGGAGATCGCCCACTGCCATAGTCTGAGTGCTTCTCAACATAAGGGATATGACTTGGTTCCGCCCTGCTTGTTGATGTACCACACTATAGACATATTGTCTGAATTGCAATGGTCCCAGTGGGTAGAGAGTTCTGAAGAGCTTGCAACGCTAAAAGCACCGCCCTCATCTCCAAGACGTTTATGTGCAAGTGGTACTCGTGGGGTTGCCAGGTGTCCTGGACAGTCCTGCCCTGAAAATGCCCCCCCCCCCACCCGATCAGGGAGGCATCCGTGGTCACCGTGGCAACTGGAGGAGGAAGGACAAATGGTCTGCCCTGGGGAACTGATTGAGAGACCATCCACCAAGTCAATTGGTCTTTGCATGACTGTGTGATTATTATTTTGTGAGACAAAGGAAGTTGTTGAAAGGACCATTGGGTGAAAAGCATCCACTGGAGAATCCTCATGTGAAAACGAGCCAGGGGAACTAATAAGATCGCTGCTGCCATGAGACCTAAGGTTTTTAGGATGAATCTGGCCTGAATCTTTCTGCATCCTAATAATACCTGTGCATGTTGACGAATGTCTGCCACTCTGTCTACTGGAAGTCTTGCGGACAGATCTTTCGTATTTAATCTTGCGCCCATAAAGGTTAAAGACTGACAAGGCAACAATGCAGACTTTTCGAAATTTATTGAGATACCTAGGTTGGAGCATGTTTGGATGGTATAATCCCTGGCTTGCAGCAATTGATGTCTGGTGGTAGCAGTAAGGAGCCAGTCGTCTAGATATGGAAACACCTGGAATCCTTGCCGTCTCAGGTGAGCGGTAACCACTGCCATGCATTTGGTGAACACCCTGGGGGCTGTGGTGAGACCAAAGGGCAGGGCTCTGAATTGGTAATGACTGGCTCCCAGCCGGAAGTGGAGAAACCTTCTGGAACGCCTGTCCATTTTGATGTGGTAGTACACATCCTGAAGATCTATGGAGCACATCCAATTGTCCTGACCCAAAAAGGGTAGAATGGACTGAAGCGTGACCATCCGGAACTTCGTTCTTTGAACAGACTTGTTTAGTCTGCTGAGATCCAAAATGGGTCTCCAGTCCCCTGTCTTTTTTGGTACCAAAAAGAACTTTGAGTAAATTCCAGATCCTTGCTGGTCTGCTGGGACTTGTTGGATGGCCCATTTTTTTAGCAGCCTTGAAATTTCTTGTACTGCCTGTTCCCTTAGACTGGGTGGAACATCTGGAATGGGGATGTTTGATTTTAAGGGGGTGTGGACAAACGGGAATTTGTAACCTCCGGATATGATAGACTGTACCCATTTGTCTCAAGTGATGAGACGCCAGGCTTCTGGGTACAGAGACAACCTTCCCCCGACTGCTTCCGAAGGTGGACAGCCGGGCAGACCCTCAGGGGTGCTGGAAGGGCGTGTCAGAGAAAGATTCTCTGCCTCCCTGATTCTGCGGACCCCCTCTGCCCAGCGGGCGGCGTCTATTGTTGTTCCCTCCGCTGCATCTGGAGGGAAACTTGCCACATGTGTCAGGCATGGCTCCCTGGGGTTTCCGAAACACATCTTTCCACTCTTCTGACTCTTAGGGTATGGTCTAGAGGGAGTGGAGAAATGGACTCCCACGGCAGAGAGAGTCTTGCTTTCCTGCTCACACCTGGTAAGTGCATCTTTCACCTGAGGTCCAAACAGAGCCGAACCATCAAAAGGGGTGTTGGTGAAAGATGCCTTGAAGGGATCAGCGAAGTTACATAACTGCATCCAGGCATGTCTTCTCAAAGCCACGCCTGTGCCTGCGGCTCTACTCGCTCCATCAGCCACATACGAAATGAGCCGAATGGAGGAGTTAACGATAGAATTAAGAGTCACCAGCTGGGAGTTTATCTTGTCTTGAGCCTCTGCAGCTGATGGATCTTGCAGGGTATCTCCTAGCTCCTTGAGGAGATCCCTCTGAAGACGGGTGAAGTGGCACAAATAATTCAGCGACCGCATGGAGAAGGTCGCTGTGGAAAACATCAGCTTCCCGTATCTATCCATCATCCTAGACTCTTTATTAGGGAGATGGACAAGTACAGAAGTGTCAGCCAACTCCTTTTTCGTGGCAGCTGCTACCACCATGGCATCAACGGGGACACCCTTTGTCAAAAACTGTTTATCTTGAGGGGTCGTAATAAACTTAGTGGGCCTGCGGGGGGGTTGGTTCCAGTGTGTCCGGAGCTGTCCATGCCTTCCAAGCCACCACTTCCATTAATGGATCGAAAGGCGGAGACACCCAGGAGGTGGAGGGGCGAGAACCAAACGCATCCAAGTATACCGACTCGTCCTAAGAAGGGTTAAGGGCAGACCAGTTCCCCCTCTGCTTAAGGATCTCAAGGATGTCTGAGAAAGAGAGATCTTCAGAGGGGGATCTTGAGGACCCTTCTGAATCCTCCAAGTCAGTATCTGACGTGACAGACTCTGGGGAGTCAACATGTTTCCTCTTACATTTCCTCTTTTGAGGGGGCTCCTCTGAAATCTCAGGGGAGGCCTCAGAAGAGGAAGATACACCCAGTTGGGTGACCTGGAGCGTTTGATTCCCTCACTTGGGGTCTGGAGGAGGGGCAGAGACCAAAGCAGGCACCCTGGGAGGAGGAGCTGAAGGGGCTGACTGAGGTGCAGACTCAGAAGTCAGCACGCTCCTCATGACCTCAAAGGTGCCCCTGTCCAGCAGAAAAGAGGGCCCCCGCTCCAAAGACACAGGAATCCTCTCCGGCACCGAAAGGGTTGGCTCCGAGGCTGATGTAGGAGCCGAGCTTACCTGCGCCGAGGCTCCGAGAGAGAGAATGGGGTCGGACAAGGGTCCAATGCTACTCGGCCCCTCAGAGCTGACGAGGGAGTCTCGGTGCCCAGATCCCTCCAAGGATGGAACCATTGAAGAAATCGGAGCCGACGAATGAGCCGAAAGGGGATGCATCAGCGCCAACATTTCCAGGATCCAAGCCCCAACAAGCTCCGGCTCCGAACTGACAGGAGGAGTCAGAGGAGGAACTACTTCAGAAACAGGAACAGCCACAGCCTGATGAGGAGGGCTAGTTAACATTTTAGCCAGGGTCTGCAATTTGAGGAGTCTACTAACCACTCTCTCCAAGTCATGATCGGATAGCCTCGAGGACCGAGAAGAGTGGGACCGATGGCTCCTTTCAGACTGTAGCAAAGGCGATCCCGGAGCCGAATGAAATCGACTCTAGGGATGGCGACCTGGATCGCTTATGGCTCCCTGATGGCTCCGACACCAAGGTCGGAGCCGAGAGAGATTTAGATACTTTGGTTCCGGCCGGAACTGAAATTGAAGCAGACGCTCCACCTGGCGACGGCTCTGTACTGGGAGCCGACGGCTTGGTGGGCTTTGGGGTTTTCGCTGGCTGAGACTTCGCTGGAGATCCCTCGGGTTTTAGTAACCCTCTGAGAATTAACTTGTTCCTACTCTCCTGCAGGACTCTCGGACTAAAGGCATGACATACCGAGCAAGAGTCCTGCAGGTGTAGGGCACCCAAACAATAAACACAAGAAGTGTGACCGTCTGTCAGAGACATTTTCTGACAGCACGAGTCACACTTCTTGAACCCTGTTACCTTGGTATCCTCTGACATGTTAAAGAAAAAGGGAATACCGATGGATAAATGTTAGACTAGTGCAAAAAAAACACACACTCACACACACACACTAGTCCCACACCTTCACACAAAAAATTTAAAGGAAACAATACTAACAAAATTAAGAGAGTATGACTTAGACTACAAAGGCTAAACACTACTTCCTACTGGAACAATTTAAAAGGGAAGGGGATAGCCTCTAACTTAAATGGCCTACTTAGGGAGATGGGGGGGGAGGGGAGAAACTCTCTAAGTAAAAACGAGTTTCCTAAGGGTAGAAAAACACAGGGAAAACTAAGACTAATCTACAGTACTACTCTGATTTGACAAAAAAACTTGAAAAATATATACTAAAAGTTTAACTACTAATATATAAAAGATTAATATGACCTGAGCCAGTAAAGCGCAACCCCGTAGCTGAAGCGGCAAATGAGATCTGGGGGTCTAGCGCCAGGCATTGTGGGATATAGGGAGGCCTCGAGCCAGTAAGTAGCTCTCGAGCTTTAGAAAATGGCAGAGTTGGAGCCGAAGGTCGGCTCCAAACCCAACCAGCAAGAATGAAGGCGAGAGAGACAACTTAACATTGACTGGTTCCCAGCTGGAAACACAGGAATCTTCTGGAGCATTTATTCATTTTTGTGTGATAATATGCATCCTGAAGACCTGTTGAGCACATCCAATCATCTTTTCCTAGGAATGGAAGTATAGACTAAAATGTAACCATTTGGAATTTGGTTTGTTGAACTGAATTGTTCACACTGCAATCAGAAATCAGTCTCCAGTACGCTGTTTTCTTTGGCATTAAAAAAGAATCTTGAGTAAATTCTGGATCCTGTCTGGACTGGTGGGACTGCTAGGATGACTCTTTTGTCTAGCAACTTTTGAATTTCTAAATCTGCTGCATACCTGAGACTAGGTGGAACATCTGGGTTCTTTTTGGTTGTCTGGGTGTTTTAGAAAATGGAATGTTGTAACTTCTGCTTATAATCCTCTGCAATCAACTGTTCGTTTTGATATTTAGCCAGGCAGATAAATGCAAGGATAATCGTTCCCCGACTGTCTCCAGGTAATGGAAATTGGGCCTCCATTCAGGAGCACTGATAGGAATTACCAGAGAATGAA
The DNA here is from genome assembly GCF_019279795.1 of Protopterus annectens. NCBI lineage: Eukaryota > Metazoa > Chordata > Ceratodontiformes > Protopteridae > Protopterus > Protopterus annectens. The sequence continues at coordinate 960,660,160 of NC_056746.1, forward strand.
TCCCTGGATCCCTGATTTCGTGGGCCACCTCTCCCTCGAGCACGGCATCTTTCATTGTAACCCCCCCCCCCCTCCCCTGGGTGGAGTCATTGTCACTTCAGTCATGGAAAAGTCCTTGGCATTTTTTGAACCATAGCTTCCCACTTCTCTGGTCCTGCTGTATGACCTCTGAGGAGTGGAAAAGCATATGTCCACAGCAGAAAGGTTCTTTCCATCCTTCTCACATCTGGCAAGGGTCTCTTTAACTTTGGGGCCAAAAAGGGATGTTCTGTCAAAGAGAACATTGATGAAAGAAGACGTAAATGGCTCCACAAGTTCATATAAGCTCATCCAGGCTTGTCTCCTCATGGCTACACCAGAACCTGCTGCCCAAGTTGTCCCTTCAGCTATGTGCGCAATGAGCCTTATGGACAAATTGCATATTAAATTAAGGTTGGCTAGCTGCAAAGCTACTTTATCGTGAACCCCCTCAGCTAGTGCTCCTGTCAGAGTATCTGATAGCTCAATTATCAGATCTTTTTGAAGTCTAGTGAAATGTGCCATGAAGTTCAAGGACCTAAGCGCTAAGGTTGATGAAGCATATATGCGCTTCACAAATCTATCCATCATCCCAGACTTTTTATTAGGAAAGATAGTAGGACTTTCATCCACAAGTTCCCTTTTAGCAGCTGCTGCAACCACCATGGCATCTACTGGTATCCCTTTAGCCCAATACTGCTGATCCTCAGGAGCTGTCAAAATGCGGTCTGGTCTCTTGGGGATTGGTTCAATAGAATCAGGTATCTGCCAAGCCTGTTGCACAATCAACTTAATTAGATCAACAGTATGTGGAGAAATCCAAGAGGTAGACAGTCAGGCATGAAAAGCCTCCAGGTATACTGATTCCTCTGAGGAAAGCTGATGGGAAGTCCAGCCACCCCTCTGCTTCAGGATCTCTAATATGTCTCCAAAGGAGAGATCTTGGGGGGAGGACTTTGGGGAACCTTCCCCTTCATCAAAATCTGTATCTTCTGTGCAAGAGTCTTCAGGGGAGTCCAAGTGCTTCCTCTTCTCTTCAGAGGTACCTCCTTGGTGGGATGGGCCAGAGAGGTGTCTGAAGGGGACATGACCACCATAGTTGGATCCTGAGGTTTCTGTGCCCTCTGTCCCAGGGCAGAGGCTGGAGGAAGCTCTGGGTGAGAGGTAGGACAAGGTTGTTGGTCCGATGAAAGTGATACCAACTGTGAACCCGCAGTGGATAAGGCCATCTCCATGGCCTGAAAAGCAGGGCCCCCCATAATGGAATGGGAGCCCAGAACCAAGACAGACTCCCTCAGAATTGTGGTCCTATCCTGCAATGAGGAAACCACCTCCAAAGCCAAAGCCAGAGTCAAGATGACATGTGCAAAAGCCCCAAGGAGCATGGATGGCTCCAACAAAACTGGATTAGAACCATGCTCCCCGGAACAGACAGCAAAGCTTCAACTCTGACAGGTCTCCGGTTCTGACAGAACCCAAGAGCTCAAGACAGTTATTAGTGCTGGAGATGCATATCTGATCGGCACTGAAGCAGTTGAAACCGGGACTGTTGGCACTGGGAACTAACGTCTCAGTTGGAGTCAGAGGAACAACAACAACAGTTGAAATGATAGGTACAGTTCCACAGCCAGGGAGACTAGAAACCAATGAAGAAGCTAAGGCCATCAATGCCAGGAGCTGGTCCACCAGCCTCAGAACATCAGACTCTGTGAGGTTGTTGCTGGAATGGATCAAAGAGAGCTACGGGGAATGGGGTTTCTCCAAGAATGACCTTGGAGGTTGGATTCGAAAGGGAGTATGTTATCCTAGGCCTGTTTTCAAAAGAGAACTCCCTCGGTTCCAAAACAGATGGAATGGGAGACAGAAGTGGTACTGAAGTCTTGTTTATGATAACAGCAAGTGCCAAAATAGTTGGAGTAGAAATTGGCACTGAGGTTTGAAGAGACTTCCCATTCGGTTCTGCAGAAAGTGTGGGAACTGGGGAGGATTTAGCCAATTTAGTAGGCGGTGCTGACGAAACTGTTGGAATCAATTGGCTCCTCTTCTAACATCCCTCATGTTTGGAAGACGTGGAAGAAGAGGAAGAAGGGCTAATATCAGTTTTGGATTTAGATGAACCAGATATGGCCTTGTCGAAATCTGATTTAATCAATCCTTTCAAAATCAGCTTGGATTTTCATTCTACAAGGGCCCAGTGTCTGAAGCTGTGACATATAGCGCAGTCTTCTTGAAGAAGCACTTGGCCCAAGCAGTAGACACAGAGAGTATCTGTCAGAGTTTGGTAGTTTTCTATCACACTTCTGGCATCTTCTGAAGCCAGAAGTACCATTTATCTTTTCTGCCATATCAGCAAAAACTCACACACACACACACACACACACACACACACACACACACACACACACACACACACTTACGGACAGAAACAAGTGAAGGGAAATTATGTTTTTTTTTTTTTTGGTTAATCAGGAAGAACAACAATGGCATGGAAGGGTTACCGTCATGGTAGAGGGGAAAGGTTAAATGAAAGAAAAAGTACCAACAATAGTACTGGAGATTTACCAGAAAGGTAAACAGAGGGAAAGAGAAAGAGAGAACAATGTACTACCAATGTTGGTAACAGAGAGACAGTAAAGTGATCAAAGAAGAAACTTAGAGAAAAGCTGGGTAAGCAAAATAATTATAGAGAATAAGAAATGAGATTTTAAAAGGAAACAGTTTTGTAAGAAATAACTTGGCTCAAGAGCTGTGGAGGAGGAATGTGTCTGGTCACTAAAAGCGGCAAACAAGATCTGAGGTAATCTTGAGAGAAGCATTATGGGTAAAATCTAAGCTTGAGAGTTTTTGGAAGGCATGAGCTGAAATAACGTCCGAGTCGGTTCTGAGATATGGAACCAAACTCACAGTCAAGGATTAAGTGAAGATTGACAACATCAGATCTCTTTTTTTTTTTTTTAGTGGCTCCCACAATAATTATGAAGTCTACTGGTGGAGTTTTGGACCAGAAGGTTTTGTCATCCAGGTTGAATTGGTGAGGGTGTCAGGATTGGGGTAAAATGAATGGATCCAACTTGGTTTTGAGCCAGTGGAGTTGCAATGACCCCCATCTCAATCTGAGTCTTCAGAAACTATTGCAAAAAGTGATCCAAATCAACTTCTGAGGTACTTCTTGTAGAACCTGAAGGATTTTGTATGTAGGACCGAAGAAGATCTCAGAAATGAGAATTACTGTTTCTTTGGCAAGACATGAATGGTAACAGGAGCCACTATCTCTGCATCCAGAAGAAAAGTAGTGTAAGTAGGGTTCCATGTACCATGTTCCTTGATCCTTGGAACCTTAGGAGCTGATGATGGAATGGAAGACTCACTAGAGCATTTCCTTGGATTGGAGTCCTTGGCTTTGGAGGACTTATCGACCAACTTCTTAGGTTTAGTAGTTTCTTGATCCAGGGTAAGAAGACCCTTAACAATAAGCTTGTTCCTCTGGTCTGCAAGTGCCCTGGGATCAAAGGCAGCACAAACATCACTTGAAACACTGAGGTGAGACACTCGACAAACAGACAACAAAAACATCTTGAAGATCTTCAGTGGGAATTTTGTGCCCACACATACAGAACTTCTTACAACTAGTGGATTTCTCCATTACTAAGTGCCCAATCACAACAGTGATGAGAACAACACACTGAACTATTTTCCAGTAATAAAAAACATGAAAAAACAGTCTACTAAGTTAACTGTCCAAGACAGCTACCAGACATCAGCTAATCAGGAAAGGCAAACTGTACAGAAGTCCTAACAAACACAGTAAGTACTAACAAATACTCTTACTAACAGCAAAGAGGCAGAACGGAGGACGGTGACAATAACAAAGAAAGGAAGGGCAACATAATGTATTCATGTCTTAATTTAACTAACATACTAGAGAATATGAGGAAAACGGTGAAATTCTATCAAAAACTAGCTCTAAGCTAGCTCTAAGGGCTACCAAAAGGTAACCTACAGTCAGATAAAAGTACAATAGAAAGCAGACCACTTATTTGCCAAGATCTTGCTGCAACTTTGAACGGTGGCAAACAAGATCTGGGCTAGTCAAGGAGGAGCAAGGTATTACGGGAAGAGAATATTTTGAATGGCTCAAGGCTAGAGCACTGAATTTGCTGGAGCAGATCTGAACAGAGACTTGAGGATCCATATGTCAGATTGCGTGAACTGGGTGAATAGGAGCATTGATATACATAATATCAACTTCTTTACATCAAAACTAACACAAAAAAAAAAATAATATATATATATATATATATATATATATACATATATATATATATATATATATATCTATATATATATATATATATATATATATATATATATATATATATATATATATATATATATATATATATATATATATATATATATATATATATATATATATAGATATAGATATATATATGTGTGTGTGTGTGTGTATGTATGTATATATATATATATATATATATATATATATATATATATATATATTGAAACACCAATAAGAAAAAGTAAAGCCATTTCTTTTCTAACTGGTAAACTTTAAAAAAAAAACCCTAAATATTATATGATGAAAAACCCTTTCCCTAAAAGTACCACAACGCAAGACACACACACACAGGCACATACACACACACATGCAAATACACTTCACATGAACAATATTCACACACTAGATCTGTCTCCTTACCAAGCCCTTACTCTAACCATAACCTGCAAACACTAGTAAATCCAAAAGCTTTGGCAGTTGGAAAAAACACTTAATTGCATGAAAGAACATCTTAAGCAGCACAGGAAATGTCAATGTTTCTAACATCGACATTTCTTGCAGATGAACACAACAGTTTGCAATACAAAAATTATATTGGTTAACTTAATTGGTAAAGGTGCATTTGCCAAAGTTAACTTCAACCCTATATATACAGATCTACACAATTATGTCTAACATCACAGGAACTCTATCTCCTATCATCATCTGCTGAAATGTTATGTCATGTTCAAGGGTTCCTCCTCTATAGCATCGCTTACTAAGTCTAGACTGGCATGCATACCACTTGCTTAGTATAAATCTATGAACCTGTAACACTGAAAATGATAAAACAGGGTCGAAAACTATGTATTTCCTGGCAGGAATAAATGTTTTCTGCATCATTCTGGCATGCATACTATCTAAAGAGTATCTACTAAAGATATATAATGTAAAAACAACTTTATCACCTGTACTGTACTAGCAGAGTAAGTCTTGTCTTCTGGTCTGACAGATTGTTTATGGAATTTGGAAGGTTTTCCTTGACAGTCTATATGCAGTTCAGTGTTCATTAACTTAGCATTTCTTTCAGCAGAATTAACCATTTCCAGAGGTGGTTTAACATGTCTGCTTCTAGGAGTTGCTGAAGATAAAAGAAATGAAAATTATGTATTTACAATAATAATACATTTGTGTTGTCACATTTTCATCCAGATTAATATGTGGGGTTGTCAGACCTGATTAGTCCTTTGGATCTGAGGGTCTGACTCCTCCCTTAACCATGATTCCCTCTTCTTTCCTAAGTGACCTCAGATCAAGTTTGCTGACTCTCACTAACTAGAGAGAAGTCTTGAAAAGTCTAACAACCCATATAAAATAAAACCAACAGCTTACCAAATATGTCAGTATGGGTGATGTAACCTAAAGCAGACAAGGTCTTAGTCGAGGCCTGTTCAAGCACCAGAAGTTTATAGATAAAATTTGAATGGGGGAAGGAGGGGGATGATGAACTGGACAAAAATGAGACAACATGGAACTATCTTTATGGTAAGTACATAATTTTTGTATCCAATGAAGTCTATTTTCATCTAATTCAAAATTTTGGACAGATTACAAGTTACAAAAGCACTTTGTTCGGTGCTAGCCTCCTTTTTGCTGCTTATTTTGGACAGATTCCCAAGCTGCCTGAAAAGGACTTGGGTGGTATCAAGGAAGGATATCCCTGAGAATGGTAGAGTCAAAGGATGTCTGAGCACTGGACTGCACATCCAGTTTGTAAAGAGATATAAATGTATGAACTGTTGATCATGTTGCTGCTGCATAAATGTCATAGACAGAAAATCTTTTGATGAATAGTCATTGCACTAGTGGAATGGGCTTTGGTTTTGTATGCAGGGATAAACCTCGTTCCTTATATACAAAAGAAATACAATCCGAAAGCCATTTGGAAATTGTATTCCCAATTTTACTTCAGAAAAGAATGCAAACAGTTGATCTAACTTTCTAATAACTTTGGTACAGTGTATGTAGAATCTAATCTGTCTGTGAACATCTAAGGCATGTAGCAGCTGTTCACCTTTGTTACAGAAATTGGGAAACAAGACTGGCAAATCAATGGAATGATCTCCATTTGCTTCAGATGTCACCACTGGAAGAAAAGAATAATTTGTTCTCATTGACACTCTGTCTTTATGTAAAATGAGGAAAGGTGGTCTATATAACAGTGCTTGTAATTCAGAAATTCATTTAATGGATGTAACTGCAATTACAAAAACAGTTCCCCAAGAGAGATACTTAAGATCCACTGATGCTGCTGGTTCAAAGGGTTTCTGAGTTAATGGCTGAAACATGATTATGACATCCCATGGGGAAACTGGGTTCCTAATTTGAGGTCTCAGTAAGAAAGCTCCTTTGAGGGAAGCTTTAGCTGTTCTAAGAGGTGTCATTAAGTCCTATCTGGCAATTAGATATAGCAGCCATTTGCACTTTGATGGTAGAAAAACTATATGCTTGGTGAAAAAGCTCTGAAAGAAAATCCAATATTGATGGGAGAGGAGCAGAAAAGGGGTCCGCTCCCATTAATGAGGCCCAGATAGAAAATCCTCTCTACTTACTTTTATAAGATGACCAGATGGTAGTCCCAGGCTGTGTCATACGCGAGCTCCAAAAGGAATTAACCCCGCATATTAATACCCTGTCCAGTCTCAGCCTCTCCACAGGATATATGCCCATAGAATGATGCACGGCAACGGTGGTCCCGCTACACAAGGGTGGGGCCACAACTGACCCTGAGAACTACCGACCAATAAGCCTGACCAGTCTGATCTGTAAGGTTATGGAGAGAATCATTATGGAACTCATAAATGGAGAGATTGGAAACCTCCAGTCGCTGGACCCCACACAGTTCGGCTTCGTCAGGGGCAGATCATGCCTCCTGAACCTGGTGGATTTCTTTGAGACAGTTACTCAGGCTATAGAAAAGGGAAAGGAGGTACACACGGCTTACTTTGACCTTGCTAAAGCATTTGACACCATTCCCCATTCAGGTATTATTGATAAGCTCACCAGCCTGGGCATAAACCCTTACGTCACAAGATGGATCGCAAACTGGCTCTCAGACAGATCCCATAAAGTAAGAGTAGCGGGATCTATGTCCGAATCCAGACCAGTAACGAGTGGTGTGTCTCAGGGCTCTGTCCTGGGGCCCCTCCTGTTTGGCATATACTTCTCTGAAGTACAGGCAAGCACAGAAGGGCTGTGGCTGACTAAGTTTGCAGACGACTGCAAACTGGGTGCTATAAAAGAGTCTCCGGCCGACATGGAGATCCTCCAGAAGGGCCTAAATTAGACTTATGCATGGTGTCAAAGCCATGGTCTCAAGCTAAATGCAAAACAGAGTACCCGCAAACTACAACATAGGAGGTAATCCCCTGAAATCTGAAGAAGAAATAAGGGATCTAGGGACCCAAGTAGATAGTCAGCTTTCCTTTGATAACCATGTTGCCAAAGTGGTTAGAAAATCCTTCTATGTGACCCATCTGATCGCAAAAGGGTTTGCATCAAGATCTAAGGATGTAATGGTGCCCCTCTACTCTTCCCTCATCAGACCCATTATTGAGTACAATGCACCAATTGGAATGTACCTGGCTAGACATCTCCAGCAGCTGGAGAGACCACAGAGGTACCTAACCAAGAGGATTACTGGCCTCATACAGTTGCCCTATGCAGCACGATTGAAAAAGCTAAGACTGTTCTCTGTTGCATACCGCTTCCTCAGAAGCGATCTCTGTCTAACGTACAGAGCCATGTCCAACCCAGAATTGTTGAACATGCTCCATCTTAGTAAAACCAAATCTACTCGAGCTACACGCTCTAGGGATATAAACCTCAACACAACAATGAATAGAACATGCTGGAGGGATAGATTCCCTTCGCAGAGACTTCCCTTACTATGGAACAGGGTCCCGATCTACATAAGACAGAGCCCTTCACTATCACTCTTCAAGAGGAACCTTGATGAGTGGATGGGTAACAGAAAGCTCACACCGGCGAGCACACCAACAGCACTACTAGATAGGGGCCAAGGGTACTAGCTGCTAGTACAAGGGTCTAGGGAACTACTAAAGGGGCGGTGAATACCGCACAATGTGGCTGGGCTAATATATGCCTTCGGGCAGATAGCCCAGTACCAACCTATGAACCTATGAACCTATAAAACTTTTTGGTTGACTGTTTTTGTGAAGAAGTAATCATGTGAGCTACTAAAGAAGAAGGCCTGGCATCCCTGGCTATCATTAAATTTGGAGATGTCATTTGGTTAGCTTTAGGGCTTGTAAATCTGGTAGAGGCATCCCATATGGGTTACTTAAAAGATACAGACTGGAATCTAGCATCCAGGATGGGTGTAGCAAGTTAGGCCAAAGGAAGAGAAACCAAACCTGCTGGGGCCAAAAAGGAGCAACGAGGATCACCTTGGTCTTTCACCTAGTGGCTTTCTGAATTAATTTTGTCAGCAGAGGTAATGATGGGAAAGCATAGAGGAGACCCAAGAGCCAGTTGTGAACTAGAGCATCTCTCAGTGACTGTCCATGTGGAGAGATGAGGGCAAAGTTACTACTGCACTTGTTGTTCAGTATGAGGCAAAAGAGTCACATGAAGGTTGGCAACAGTGGCTAAGAATTTCCATTGCCACTGTCTGGTTGAGAGACCATTCTTGAGGAAAAAGGATCAACCTGCTCAATTTGCTTGCTAGAACATTTGCCATCCCAGGTATCTGCATTGGTACCAGATAATGATGGGAAGACATCGTCCACTGCCATACTCTCATGGATTCCTGACAAAGTGGGTATGCTCATGTTCCACTTTGTTTCTTTATGTGCAGTACCACTGACATAATATCCATCTGGATGGATATTACACCCTAGGGTAGGTAGTTCTGAAACATCTGCAAGACTACTAGGAGGATGGCTCTCATCTCCAAGATACTGATGTGAAGTTTGGCCTCTACAGGTGATTAGGTAATTTGAACTATCTTCCCCTCAAAATGCTGATAGAAGGGAAGCGTTCATGGTTACCGTGGCCTGGGGAGTTGTTGACCAAAAGGTTTTTCCCTTCTGTAACTGACACAGATGTTATCCATCACTTTATACAATCTCTGCATATTTGAGTGAGAGAAATTTTGGCATGGACAGGGTGAACACTGACCACTGGCATGAGATTGTCCACTGTAACTTTCTCATACGGTATCTCGCTAATGGGACTAAGTGATAGTTTGGGCTATCAACCTTGCTTGTGGACGAAGATGTACGATTACCTGAGAAGCTATTAGTCTTAAGGACAGTACTCTTGCTTTTGGGATTTTGGCAATATGAAGAATGTGCAATTGTGTAAAATCTTACCATAGCAGTAATTGTCCTTCTCTTTGATGGTGCAGTACTCTTTACCTAAGGAATATTTTGCCAAGGATAGCCCAATATCCAGCTAGTATACCAGAGCCTTTAGTACTTATAGGCATCATATGTCACACGTATTCTCCCCATGCATGGAGTAGGGCATAAAGGTAACATGCAGAGACACACACTCAGAATTAAAAAAGCTCCAGGAGGAACAGAATGCACTTAGGGACAATGACAACATGTGTAGCCAGAAGGAGAAAAAGAGGACGAAGGACCCCTTGGCTGGGGGGGGGGGATAAGAAACTACAGGGCAAGAGCTAAAATAGAGGGGGCAGGAGGGAGGGAGTGAATACTGCAACAGTGAAGAGAAGGACATCTACTGCTATGGTAAAATTTCACACAACTGTACTACGTCCTTCCATATCACTGTTACAGTATCAAAAAGAAGCCTGGGAGAAGGAGGGCACATAAAAGCCCTCTACAAACCCATGCAGGATAGCCCTGGAAAAGCCTGCACTGGCCCCAGAAATAACATCTAGTTTGTAATGCTTTGTGTAAGTATGAACAGAGGACCAAGCAGCAGCCTCAAGGAAGGAAAAAACACCAGAGGAGGTAACTGCTCTAGTGGAATGCACCTTTACCAACAAGGAAAGACATTTTCCATGAACAGAATAACAAAAGAAATAGCTTAGAAGTCCAGGAGGAGATGGTTTGTTTAGAAACAGCCAAATCCAAAGTCCTGGGATTAAAAAAATTCAAAAGCTGTTTACATTTGCAAACAACTTTCGTTTTATCCAACTAATATCGCAGCTGTCTATGCAAATTCACGGTGTGAAGAACCTTCTCACTGGCAGACCGCAGAGAAGGAAAAACAGAAGGAAAGATGAATAGACTGATTAAGGGATAACTCATTGACTACCCTGGGCATAAAAGGTTTAGTATGAAGAGACACCCTTTCTCTGTGGAAAACTAAGAAAGGAGAAATAGCCATGAGATCCTGAAGTTTAGATACCCTCTTGGCTGAAGTGAGCACCAAAAAGTACAACATTGTAAAGAAGCTAAAAAAGCAGGCTCAAAAGGAGTATGATTCATTTTTCAAGTACAAAACTGAGGTCCCAAGAAGGCAGAATAGGCTTCCTGAGAGACATGATGTGAAGGATGCCTTTTAGGAAATTGCTTGACCACAAATCTAGAGGCCACATGAGGTGTCAAGGGCAGAGAAGCAGAAATTGCTGACAGGTAAACTTTAACTGAAGAATATGTCAACCTAGCAGAAAGCAGGTCACACAAATAAAACAGAACCAGAGGAACCCCCACAAATAGGGGATCCTGATGGTGACAGAGGCACCTAACAGAAAATTGCCTTCACTTGAATACATATGACTTCCTGGAAGTAGGTTTCCTGGCCTCCTGCAGAACTCAAAGCAGATCTTCAAAAAAGAGGTACCTAAAAGGGGTAAAAATCCTATCACCCACAGTGTCATTTGAAAAGTGGACAAGTTAGAATGGATGAGAGACCTCTTGGCTTGTATGAGAAGATCCTCCCAGTGAGGTAACTTGTGATGATTGTTTCTGGCCAAGTGAGAAAGAAGGGGGAACCAATGCTGTCTGGGCCAAAAGACAGTCACAAGCAAGATTGTGGGAGAGTCCTGCCTGATCTTATGCAGAACTTGTGGTAACACAGGAAGTGGGGAAAGGCATACAGAAACACCCCTTTCCAAGGAAAAGACAAGGCATCTACTTTCCAAGCCAGAGGATGTGGGACACTAGAACAAAACAGAGGAAGTTGTCTGTTCAGAGGGGAGGTGAAAAGATCTACCTCAGGAATATACCAGCACTGGACAATGTCTAGGAACACATCTCTGTGACGCATCCATTTGTGAGTTTGTGTGCTGGACTTGCTCAAAGATTCTGCCACTATATTATGCTCTGAGAGAATGTAAACTCTCTGAAGAGTCACTGAATACTGGATAGCTAGAGCCCAGACCTGAAGAGCTAGTCAGTAAAGAAGATAGAACTTTTTGCTCCCCTGCTTGCTGACATACCATATCACCATGATATCATCTGAAAAACTTTGAGGGGCCCTGGATGAAAAATGGAATGAAAGGCTTGCAAAGCCAGAAACAGAGCCCTCATTTCCTTTATACTGATGTGGCCTGACCATTGATGAGGAGGCCAGAGACCCTGAACATTTAGGGGCCACAAGAGGCACCCCACATCTCTGTCTGAGGTGACTGTAAAAATCTCTTGAGTGGGAACTGGAACTTGAAAAGGAAGCCCCGGGTTGAAAAAAAGCTGATGAATCCACCACTGAAGCTCAAGCTTGAGACAGAGAAGATAAGGTAATGGGAACTTCAGGGGGTGGCACTGTTGAAGCCACAATGATTCAAGGTACCATTGAGGTTTCCTCATATGCAGCCTGGCAAGAGGGAGCATGGGAATGATTGAAGCGATAAACCTCAGGACGCTGAGTAATTCCCTGGCCATGGCAGATGCCAGAGAAAGAAGGGACTGAAAATAAGAAGTTATGTACCTACCATAACGTTCCATGTTAGTTGTCTTCTTCTCGCCTTTATTCTTGCTGGATGGGTTCGGAGCCGATCCTCGGCTCTGACCCGGCCAATACTAAAGCTCGAGAGCTAATTCCACTGGCTCGAGGCTCCCCTATATCCCACAATGCTAGGCGGTAACAACTCAGATCTCATTTGATAGCTAAAACCAAGCAGTTCTGGTCTCCATAGAATGGAGAAAAGAGAAAAGGAACCCACCTCTAAATATAAAACTGTGGGTAACACTACCACAAACATAAAAAGGGAGAACAGAGGTGGTAGAACATGTGGGAAGGAAAACAATCCCAATGGAAGATCCCAAATATTCCTATCAGTCTGTCCAGTCTAGGGGGAAGGAGGGTGGGACGCAAGAAAGAAGGCGAGAAGAAGACAACTAACATGGAACGTTATGGTAGGTACATAACTTCTTAATGTTAAGTTGTCAATCTTGCTTTCATTCTTGCTGGATAGGATCGCGTCCCTAGCACCTTATCCCAGGTGGCCTATCGGAACAGACTCTTGAGAGAAGTGGAACCAAAGTTGGCACGGTTTCTGGAGGCCATATCCAATTTGTAATGTAAAATAAAGGTATGAGGAGAAGCCCATGTGGCTGCTGCACAAATGGAATCTATTGTCAGCCTGTCCTGAAAAGCTACAGATGTAGCTAATGCCCTAGTTGAATGAGCGCTAGGTCTTGAAGGCAGTTTTTGATGTCTGATTTCATAGATGAAGGTAATTATAGAGGTAAGCCATCTTGAAAGGGACACTTTAGTAACTGGAAGGCCCAATTTCCCTTCCGCATAAGACAGGAAAATCTGATCAGATTTCCTGAACTGTTTAGTCCTGTCTAAATAATATCTAAGTTGGCGGTGAACATCTAGAAAATGTAACTTTTGTTCCAACCTGTTGGAATAATCAGGGAAGAAGACGGGGAGATCAATCGTCTGGTTTAGGTTTGCCTCAGAGGAAACCTTAGGCAAGAAGGACGGATTAGTCCGGAGGGACACCCTGTCTTTATGGAACACTAAGTAAGAAGGACGACTGCAAAGAGCATGAAGTTTAGATACCCTTCTAGCTGAAGCTATGGCTACTAGAAAAAGTGTTTTCCATGAGAGCAACTTAAGAGGGCATGAAGCCGCTGGTTCAAAGAGGGGGGAGAATCAAGGATGCTAGGACCAAATTCAAGTCCCATTGAGGTGGGGGATCTTTGATTGGGGGCTTGAGCAGAAAAACACCTCTTAAAAAGGCTTTGCAGAGCTTATGGGACATGATACTGGAGTCTGAGACACCTACATGAAAGTTAGATAAAGCAGCTAGTTGTACTCTAATGGTAGATGAGGAAGAGCCTAAATGAAAGAGCTCTGCCAGAAAGTCTAGGATAGACTGGATAGGTGCAGTGAAGGGGTCTATATTTTTTGATGCTGCCCAGAAGGAAAAACGTTTCCACTTACTATTATAAATCTTCCTGGTAGAAGACTTGTGAGAGGCTATCAGGATGTTACGGACCGAATGAGAGATTAAGGGAAGCCTGGCTAGGGTAGGAATCGGAGAAACCACGCTATGAGGTTGAGAGATTGAAGGGAATGGTGCAGCTGGCCCGACTGGTGGGTCAAAAGATCTGGCACCAGGTCCAGATGCCAAGGCTGCTCCAACAGGTAATGATGGAGGAATGGAAACCATATCTGTCGAGGCCAGTAAGGGGCAATGAGGATCATGGTAACTCTCAAGGCGATAGCTTTCTGAATTAATTGAGATATCAGTGGAAAGGGGGGAAAGCATACAGAAGTCCCCGGAGCCAATCGTGGACTAGAGCGCCTCTGGTGGGATGGCCTGGTAACAGAAAGAGAGTAAAGAAGTCGTGACACTTGCTGTTTTGGGGAGTAGCAAAAAGATCGCAGCAAGGCTGGCCCCATCTTTGGAAGACTTCTTCCAGCACTGATTTCTTTAGAGACCACTCGTGAGGCATGAGAATGGCCCTGCTCAACTTGTCCGCAATCACGTTGGACTTCCCGGGAATGTGCGTTGCTATCAGAAAATGCTGAGAAGAAATCGCCCACTGCCAAAGTCTGAGTGCCTCTCGACATAAGGGGTAGGACTTGGTTCTGCCCTGTTTGTTGATGTACCACACTACGGACATGTTGTCCGTCTGAATTTCAATAGTCCCCGTGGGAAGAGAGTCCTGAAGGGCTTGCAATGCTAAAAGCACTGCTCTCATCTCTAAGACATTTATGTGCAAGTGGCACTCGAAAGGTTGCCACGTGCCCTGGACTGTCCTGCCCTGATAATGCCCCACCCCACCCGATCAGCGAGGCGTCCATTGTCACCGTGGCGATTGGGGGGGGGGGATGAAGGGTCTGCCCTGGAGAACTTGAGGTGATGTGATCCACCAAGACAGGTGATTCTTGCATGATTGAGTTAGTAGGATGATGTGAGACATCGGGAGGTGTTGGAAGGACAATTGAGTAAACAGCATCCACTGGAGGATCCGCATGTGAAAACGAGCTAAGGGGACAAGTGTAATAGTAGCTGCCATGAGTACTAATACCTTAAAGACTACCCTGGCTTTGACCTTGTTGTATTGAAGTAGAAGGTAAACTTGTTTGCGGATATCTAACACTCTTTGCTCTGTAAGTCTGGCCGAAAGATTGACTGTGTCTAAGGTGGCGCCTATAAAGGTAATAGATTGACAAGGCGACAAGGCAGATTTTTCGAAATTTATTGAAATGCCTAGAGCTTGGCAAGTTTGGATGGTGAAGTCTCTGGATAGAAGCAGTTGATGTCTGGTGGTGGCGGTAAGGAGCCAGTCATCCAAATATGGAAACACCTGGAATCCTTGACGTCTCAAGTGAGCCGCGACCACTGCCATGCATTTGGTAAACACTCAGGGGGCTGTAGTGAGACCAAAGGGCAGGGCTCTGAACTGGTAGTGACTGGTTTCCAGCCTGAAGCGGAGAAACCTCCTGGAGCATCTGTGCATTTTGATATGGTAGTACGCATCCTGAAGGTCTATTGAGCACATCCAATTGTCCTGACCCAAGAAGGGAGAATGGACTGTAGCGTGACCATCCGGAATTTTGTTTTTTTGATATAATTGTTTAACTTGCTGAGATCCAGTATTGGTCTCCAGTTCCCTGGTTTTTTTTGGTAATAAAAAGAATTTGGAGTAGATTCCGGATCCTTGCTGGTCTGCTGGGACTGGTTGGATAGCTCTTAGACAGCAGCTTTGATATTTCTAATGCTGCTTGTTCCCTTAGACTGGGTGGAACGTCTGGAAGGGATCCTTTGGGTTGGGATGGGATGTGACTAAAAGGAATTTTGTAACCCTCGGATATGATAGACTGTACCCATTTGTCTTGAGTGAGGGAAAGACAGGCTTTTGGGTACAGTGATAATCTTCCCCCAACTGCCTCCGAAGGTGGACAGCCGGGCAGCTCCTCAGGAATGCTGAAAGGGTTTATCAGAGAAAGTTTCTCTGCTACCCTGGTTTTGCGGACCACCTCTGCCCCTAGGGCGGCGTCTATTGTTATTCCCCCCTCTGCCTCTAGAGGGGAATCAACCTTGTGCGTCAGATGAGACTCCCTGTGGTTTGCAGAACCACATTTTTCCTCCCTTCTGACCTTTTGGATAAGGTCCAGAAGGGGTAGAAAAATGGACTCCCACAGCAGAGAGAGTCTTACCTTCTTGCTCACACCTAGTCAATGTATCCTTCACCTGAGGTCCAAACAATGTTGAGCCATCAAAGGGGGAATTGGTGAAGGATGCCTTGAAAGGGTCCGCAAAATTGCAAAGCCGCATCCAGGCATGACGTCGTAAAGCTACACCTGTGCCTGTGGCCCTACTCACCCCATCAGCCGCATATGAGATAAGCCGCATGGAGGAGTTGACAATCGAATTCAGGGTTGCCAACTGGGAGTTCATTTTGTCTTGGAACCCCTCAGCTGTTGGATCCTGCATGGCCTCACCCATATCCTTGAGCAAATCTCTCTGGAGACGGGTGAAGTGACACAAGTAGTTCAGCAACCGCATTGAAAAGGCCGCTGATGAAAACATCCACTTACCGTACCTGTCCATGGTCCTAGATTCCTTATTAGGAGGATGGACAGGTATCGAAGGATCGGCTAACTCCTTCTTAGTGGCTGCGGCCACCACCATGGCATCAACAGAGACACCTTTAGATAGAAACTCTTTCTCTTTAGGGGCAGTAATAAATTTTGATGGCCTCCTTGGGGTAGGTTCCACTGAATCAGGGGCCATCTAAGCCTTCCTTGCCACCACTTCCATAAGGGGGTCAAAGGGAGAGGACACCCAGGAGGTGGAAGGGTGAGAGCCAAACGCCTCAAGGTAAACCAACTCATCCTCTGAAGGGTTAAGGGCGGGCCACTTCCCCCTCTGTTTCAGGATTTCAAGGATGTCAGCAAAAGAGACATCCTCAGAGGGTGACCGAGGGGAACCTTCAGATTCCTCCAAGTCGGTGTCAGAGGTGATAGACTCAGGGGAGTCAATGTGCTTCCTCTTGCACTGTCTCTTCTGAGGGGGTTCTCCTACCAGATCAGGAGAGGCCTCGGAAGAGGAGGATATTCCCAATGGGGAAACCTGAGGAGCTGGCTCTCTATGGTCTGTTACAAGGGGGTGGGTAGAAATCACCGCAGGCACTGAAGAGGGAGGAGCTGACGGAGCCGACTGTGGGGTAGACACTGGGTCTAGCACGCTCCGCATGACCTTGGAGGCGCCCCTATCAGCCAAGGCCGGAGGTCCCCGCTCCGAGGAGACAAGGACCCCCCTGGCACCAACAGGGACGGCTCCGAGGCCGATGTCGGAGCCGAACTCACCAGTGCCGACACCCCGAGAGGGAGAACGGGGTCCGACAAGAGTCCGATGCCACTCGCCCCCTCGGAGCCGACGAGGGAAGCCCGGTGCCAAGATCCCTCCAAGGAGGAAATTGGAGCAGATGATGGAGCTGAAGGGGAAGGTATCGGCTCTGAAGCACCGACAGCCACAGCTCCGATGAGCCCCGGCTCCGAACTCAAAGGAGTCAGAGGAGGAATAAAATCAGGGATGGGAATAGCCGCTGACTGTTGAGTAGGGCTATGCAGCATTTGGGCCAGTGCCTCGGACTTGAGAAGTCTACTCACCACCCTTTGTAAGTCATGGTCGGACAGCACAGCCTGGAGGACCGAGAGGAATGAGACCTATGGCTCCACTCCGATAGAAGAGGGGATCCCAGAGCTGAGTGGATGGAGCCAATGGAAGGGGACCTAGACCTCTTCTTTGAAGGTGGCTCCGATAAGCCTATCGGAGCCAACTGAGTCTTGACAACCTCGGCTCCGGCCGGAGCCGAGGTAACGGTATGAGACTTTGAAACTTCGGCTTCAGCCAGAGCCGATGTCGAAGCAGCTTTAATGCTTCCAGGAGACGGCTCTGAAGCTGGAGCCGACGGCCTGGAAGTCTTAGAAGGCTTCCCCGACGCAGACTGGGTCGGGGGGCCTTCAGGCTTTAACAAGCCTTGAAGTATTAGCTTGTTTTTGCGTTCCTGCAGGACTCTAGGACTGAATGCATGGCAAACAGCACATGAGTCCTGCAGGTGCAAAGGTCCCAGGCAATAGACACAAGAAGTGTGACCGTCTGTCAGAGACATTTTCTGACAGCACGAATCACACTTCTTGAAGCCTGAGACCTTGGAGTCTTTAGACATCCTGAAAGGCTGTATGAAAAAAACACAAACACAACACACAGACACACCCTTTAACCAAATAAAAATCCAGTCACACTGAAAGGACAGGGAAAAAGAGGGAGTGGGCCAAAGGCCCAAAAGTTAAAAAGGGGATAAAATGGGAATTCTAACACAAGGGGGACCCAATTTAAACTAAAGAGATACTCTGTATAAAAACTAAACTAAATAGAAAAAAATAGGGGTAGAATTTGAAGTTTTTAAACAAGAAAACTTACTAACCTGCCAGAGCCGGTAGAAGAAGCACCTCGTCAGCTAAGTGGCAAACGAGATTTGAGTAGTTACCGCCTAGCATTGTGGGATATAGGGGAGCCTCGAGCCGGTGGAATTAGCTCTCGAGCTTTAGTATTGGCCGAGGATTGGCTCCGAACCCATCCAGCAAGAATGAAGGCGAGATTGACAACTTAACATTAATTATTAGAGACAGAGACTTGGGGGCAGGTAAAGACGCCAGCATGGGAACTGTCTGAAGTCTGCAGCCAAGAAAAATCTAATCTTGGGAAGGTATCAGGACTGTTTTCTGGAAGTTCACGGTGAACTCCAGACCCTGTAACAGGGAAGTAGTAAACATGAGAGTCTGAAGCAGAGATTTGGGGGGAGAAGCTTGAATAAGCCAGATTGTCCAGACAGGGAAACACATGAATATCTCAAACCCTGTAAAATGCAACAACAGAAGTTACGGATTTGGTGAACACCCTTGGGGCAGTGGGGAGGCCAAATTGCACAGCTGAGAACTGAAAATGCAAGGAAGAGACAGAAAATGTAAAAATTTCCTGAAGGGGGGAATAATGGGGATGTGAGGGTATGCATCCTTGAGATCCAGAGATATCAGAAAAGCCTGGTGTAGTAGAAGAGGAAATAATGTCTGGAGTGATATCTGAAAGGAAGGAATCTTGAGGAAGGTGTTCAGTCTGGAAAGATCTTGAACTGGTCTCCATGTGCCCTCCTTTTGTGGGACCAAACACATCCTGGAATAAAACCCCTTCCCCGCTTGGGCAGGAGACACCACTTGAATGATGCCCTGAGCCAAAAGAGAATGATAAATCTCTGGAAATGAGACAGTTGTCCCTGAGGAAGCTGAGGAATTCCTGAAAAGGGAGGAATGGACTTCCAAACCATGAACTATCCCTGACAGGTAATGGACAGAACCCAAGACTCTGAAGTGAGTCATAGCAAATTTGGATGACAAAGGGAAAGAGAGAGGGACAAGGGAACTTGGCTGAGGAAAGGAGGAAGCAAGCTTTCAAACAAAACGTGGCTTGTCCTGGAAAGCAGGTTTCTAGGAGGCATGAGTCTGAGTAGACTTAGCAGGAAGCACCCGCCTAGAACCTTTCTTGATTTTAGGAGGAGGATGGGATTGGCTACGAACAAATGCAGACTTAGAAGGATAATTCCACTGACATTTGAGAATAGGAGAAACAAAATATGTTTCAGCTCCTGCAAGGCTTTGCCCTTGTGTTGGAGAGGCTTGAAAAGTTCAACAGCAGTATAGCCAAAAATATTTTTATTATTCAAAGGAGCATCCAAATGTTTCGCCTTAATGTCATCAGGCAAATCCTGAAGACAAAACCAAGAATAATGCCTCATAACTGAACCAAAGGCAGCAGCCCTGGAAGAGGCATCAGTTGCATCATAGCTGCATTTGATTGAGTAGATTGCAGCTTGAGATGTACAGCCCAGCAGGTAAAGGACCAAAGCTTTCCCCCCAGAGTTAGAAAGGTCAGAAACCACCTTAGAAACCTGAGAAAAAAAGAGCCAAGATGAACCTGGTTATATCAGGCTGGTACTTGATAGCCCTAATGGATAAAGTGGCTGCAGTGTAAATGGGTCTATGTTCAGTCATCAAACTGAAAAATCGCCAAATGGCATTACATCAAAAATGATGTTCAGTGAAACTCCTCATGTGGGGGGCTATATATATATATGCTAACTCTGAGATCACACTACAGTGGGGAAAGAGCAAATTTCCTGATCCCTTCCATAATGCAATGTTACTCGAATGGCTCGATGAACAGCATGTTCGATGAAACATGCCATTTGATGCTTTTTCTATTCGATGACTGAATAAACCCACCATTTGATGCTTTTTCTATTCGATGACTGAATATGCCCATGTAAATTTCTTGCCCGGCCTATCCATAGCCTTACTATCCTTAACAGCTTAGTGGAGAGCAATAAATTGGATGGCTTGTCAGAGGAAACTAAGCAGTTATAAAGACATTTTCATACTTCAGGTACTTTATAGAATCTATCTGGCTTCTTAGGTGAAGGGGGTTGAGATTCAGGTGCTACAGATGCTGCCAAGAATGCATCCAGAAGAGCATCCAGAACATGTGGAACAGCAGATGGCTTAGGAGACTTCATCTGTAGGAGCTCATAACATCTTTTCTGAATCTCAGAGACTTGAGAACAATCCCACTTAGAATGATCTATCATACAGGCAATGTTATCCCCAAAGAAGAGTTCCTTTGTGGGGAATCTGGACCTATGAAGTTTTCCTCTGAACCATAACCCAAGGGGGAAGGGATAGGGAAAGAATATGCCAAAGATTCTTTCCCTGAGTCCAGGTCCTCTTCTGAGAAATGCAGATCCATAGACCTGTTGAGTGGAGTGGAAAACCAAGGAAAAGCAGGAACAGATACCCATTGAAGAGACTTCAAGGCCATCAGAGCATTAAATAAACCCTGACTGAAATCCTGCATTCATGTTGGGGATACTTAGCAACAGGGGAAATACACTTTGTTTTTTGTTTCTTTTTCTGTGGGATGGCTGCTTGAAACACCCTCGGAGGGTAAGACCTCAGGTGTGATTCAATAATTGTTGTAGGAATTTCCTCCCTAACTAAGAGCTGAGGAATCCCTCTTGGTCCTTCAGATATACTCAGCTGAGGTTCCCCCCTCAATGTTAGGTACAGACATGTGAAAAGCTTCTGAGGAAGTGAAAGAAGCTGGATCCATGTTGACCTACACTGGGATCATGGCAAAGGAATCTGAAGCAACCACTGGAAGGTCCATCAGGCTTTCATCAACCTCAACAGAGACATCTAGTGGAGGCTGGACAGCAGCTGGATCAAACCTAACTTTTTTGGCCTTCTTATTGGCAGACAGCTGGCCCTCAGAACAGGAAGAATCTGCCATAGCACCTTCAGCCAACAACTTAAGATATTGGTTCTTCGGGTATATGGACAGGGAAGAGAGACAACTATGAAGGGTCTTAGACACAAACGCCTGACAGATAAAGTACTGTGTATGATCTTGGGAATCACCCAAACAGGTAGTCTTTGTGAAGAATCTGCCTCCCACACTGACATTTTCCCTTTCTGGATGACATGAACCCAATAAGCACAAAAACAAAGAACAAAGATAAGAAACCCCAATGGGGCACTTATCTGAAAACAATCACTAAAAAGTCCCAATCCCTCTGAGCTACATGCTCTAGGGACCAAAACCTTGTCACCACAATAAACAGAACATGCTGGAGGGATAGATTCCTGTCTCAGAGACTTCCCATACTCTGGAACAAACTACCTATCTATATCAAACAAACCTCCTCATTAGCACTCTTCAAGAAAAATCTTGATGACTGGATGGGAGATAGGAAATTCACCCCGGGGATCACTTCTGTGGCTCTGCTTGATAGGGGCACAGGAAAATAATTTTCTTGGGTGGCAAAATCCACGGTACCATTTGGCTAGGCTTATATAGGCCCTAGGGCCAATAGCCTAGTACCTACCTATGAGTCTATGAACCTAAGTGAAATTTGTGGTAAAGCGAAGTAAGCAAAAGGTAGATCAAAGCAAAAAAGCTATACTTCACAACGTCAAAACTATTTAATAAACAACAAAGCTTTCGGATAAAATATCCTTCATCGGTGTTGCAAAATTCCAAACAGATAAACAACCATTTATACAATTCAAGATGAATTCACATGACACAACCCACCCTATTAAATGCTGACAAGATTACTCATAAATAAATAAATATATAAATAAGAAATTCTACACACTAATGTTAGAAGGGGAGATATTAACAATAGGCTAGAAACTAAAGAATATGAATGGATTATACGTTTGCAAGCTGACATATATCCTGGCCTGAATAAACAGATTAAAAACAAAAACAATAGAGTGTTAAGTGATTTAAGCCTTGTTAATTTTAACTAATTGTCATTATGTGTGTTTTATTTGTATTTTTAACTTTTTATAAGTGTATGTTTATAAAAAAAAAATTTGTGTTGAATTAATTGATTTATGAGTAATGTTGTCAGCATTTGACAGGGTGGGTTGCGTCATGTGAATTAATCTTGAATTTTATAAGTGGTTATCTGTTTGGAATTTTGTAACACTGATGAATGATATTTTATCTGAAAGCTTTGTTGTTTATTAAATGGTTTTGACATTGTGAAGTATAGCTTTTTGCTTTTCACTTATCTGAAAACACAGCTTGGTAACCAGTACAGTGGAAGGGCATTCAGGCCAACATTCAACAATGGAATTTAGATTGGCGGCAAAGAAATTCTGAGTGTATGTCTGTACATCATCTTTATGCCCTATGCCATACGGAGTGCTCCCTGCGCACAGTGTACATCACCTTTATGCCCTACACTGTCCATGGGGAACATATGTGTGGCATACAATACCTATAAGTACTAAAGGCTTTGGTATACTGGCTAGACATTTTGCTATCCTTGACAGGAGACAGGTAAAGAATACTGCTACAGTGACAGGGAAGGACATCTGTGTTGATACTACAATCTATATATTCTGCATGCTCTGTGGGAAACAGTTGACTTTTTTTCCAAGTTTTTCTGTGATCTCTTATAGGTCTGTAAGACAGAGAAGTACTGCTTGTTGTTGTTATTATAGCAGTAGATTCCTGGATGTAGTGGTTAGGAACCAATCATCTAGCTATGGGAAGCTCTTGATCCCTTAGAGTCAAAGATGAGCTGTGATGAAACTGAATGAAAGGGCTCTGAACTGAAAATGATTGGCCCCTAGCCAGAAATGGAAAAATCTCTTGGATTGCCTCTGTATCTTTATATGATTATAAGCATCCTGGAGATTTAAACAGCATATCCAATTGTCCTCCCTCAGTACAGGAACCATGACTATCTGGAACTCTGTCTCACATATTGATTGAGGTTTCTGAGATCAAGATCGGCCTGGGGTCCACTGTTTTCTTTGACACTGTAAATAACCTGGAATAGATTCTGAATACTAACTAGCCTGTGGAGACCTGTTGGATGACTCTTTTTTTCTAGCAATTTTGCTGCAGATTCCAAATGATTGGGTGGACTGTCAGGAATATTTAACCTCTTCTTTGGAGGATACAAAAGGGGATGGTATAGTCTCTGATGATTATCATCAGCACCCAGGAATCCAAAGTAATGTTTTGCCAGGCTTGTGGGTATAAGGTTAAGAGTCCCCTGACTGCCTCCAGAGTGTGGAAGTGTGGGTAACCTTTCCAGGACACTGATAGGGTTTCTCAGTGAAAGGTCTATGGAAATTCTTATGTGGTTCACTTCTACCTCTGGGGTGATGTCCATTCGAGTTACCTCCTTCTCTGCCTATGGTGGTGGTGGTGGGGGGGGGGGGGGTCTATCTCCATGACTGTCTTAGTAAAAAAACTTGTGATTTTCTGAACCACATTTTCTTACCACCTCTTTGAGTCCTCTAATGGGACCTTTGAAGGGTGAAAGAATGGATTCCAACAGCAGACAGGATCTTCCCTTCTTGCTCACTCCTAGTAAGAATCTCTTTAACTTTTGGTCTGAATAGTGTGGAACCATCAAAAGGAACATTTCCACAAAATCTCATAGCCACATCCAAGCATGGTGATGCATGGCAATCTCTGTGCAAGCGGCTCTTGGTGTACCATCTCCTGTGTTGGATAGCAGGCACATAGCTACATTACAGATGGATTACAGGGTAGACAGTTGAGTGTCCTCTGTTTTTTGAACATCCAAAGACAAGTTACCTGAGAGTGACTTGGAAATATCCTTAGTCAAGTCCCTCTAAAAATAAGTTAAGTGTACAAGATAGTTTAGTGCTCTAAGTACAAAGGTCAGTGAACCATATATCCATTTCCATAGTCTGTCCAACGTCCTTGACTCCCTGTTAGGAAGATGGAGGAAGAACTCTCCTCAGACAGTTCTTTCTTCATAGCTGGTGGTGCTACCATGGCATCTACTGGGGTCCTTTTGTCCAGTGCTTCTTATCTTTTAGGACTACTAAGATCTTGTCAATTCTTTTGGTTATTGGTTCTATGACATCAGGTTTAACTATACCCTCTGTGACATAAGATCTATAAGGGCATCAGGGGGCACCTAGCATGCAGATGAGCTAATTCCAAAAGCATTGAGGAACACAGATTCATCCATGGAAGGAGTTTCAGTGGACCAACCCCCATTCTGCTTCATCAATTCTGGGATATCTCTGAAGATTATTTGTTCTGGGGGGATCTGGGGGATCCTTCACCTTCATCCAAATCTGTTTCTTCAATCACTGGCTCAGGAGAGGAGACTTAGTGCTTCCATTTGCACATCTCATTCCTGGGAACATGCCTCTGGGGTTCTGGTAGAGACAAGTAGGAATCAAACTGGGAAATCAAGTGTCAAACAGTCTTGAAGCTTATCAGTTCTGACTGTCCCTGTCATTCTCAGGTCAGAAGTATATGGCACAGGTTCTACTTGGAGTTGGGATGGATCCAAACTTGGTGTACTCACCTCCTTTATTGGCCCAGCCAAAGCTGTTTCACCAGCCTTAAAAGCAGACAATGTAAGTGGAACCGAGGAAGTATTCCCACTGTTGAAGGACTCAGAAACTTTCCATATTCCAATGAAGATCAGCTCTGAGGAAGACCTCGGACCTGAGCAATCAAGTGCTGAGGCCTAGATAGGAAGGGACAGCCCCGAAAACCTTGGAGTCAGCTCCATCACTGGGAACCTGACACTGACGCTTCTGTTCTGGAACTTGTCTCAATCTAAAAGCAACAGAGTCAAGAGAGTAAGAGACATAGTCGATAGTAAAATTCATTGGAATATTGGATCTGACTGAGGTGTGCTGGAGGGATATGTGCTCATGAGAGCTTGTTCCAAAAACTGAGCCAGTACCGGAGAAAACTGTGACAGGGTGAATGGGCCTGTACCTGGACTTCAGGGACAGCACTGGAAGGATTCCCAGTTGGATCTGTGTCCTCAAGAGTTTCCTCATCATTCGTTGGACATCCATTTCCATGAGACTTCTGCGGGATTGGACTGAACTCGACAAAGACACTATTAAAAAAGGACTGCAAGGACATTTGACTTGCAAAATAAGTGAACAGAGCTGAGAGCTCACTGCTTCCAAAGACAACATAGCATGAGGCGAGGGACTTTGGACCCAAACTAGCAGGTGGATCTGATTGCCTTGATATTGTAAGTACTGGACCCAAAGTACCAGTTGGATCTGGGGACCTTTTCCTCGATTTTTCAAGTCTTTTTTCTTCCAGTATCTTTTCCTCCAACCTTTTTTCTGAAGACTTATCCTTTCCTATATGCTTCTCTTTAGACTTATTCCTTTTCTTCTTTTTTCTCCTTTCTGTCTTACTGGTGGGAGAAGATGAAGCTGGTCTGGATTCAGAAAACATGGCTAGGGAAGATGACCCTGTCTGTGTGGGAAGCAAGCCTTTTAGAATTAGTTTCTCTCTCCTGTCTTGAATAACCATAGATTCAAATGTAGTACAAATATCGCAATCTACCTGTAAATGAGTAGCACCTAACCAATCAACACAGAGTGTGAGTCTTGGGGAGGGATCTTGTATCCACAAGCCAAGCACTTTTTAAAACCTACGGGTTTGTATGACATCAGAAAAACTACACAGCAATCCAAACTTATCAAAAACACACAACATATTAAATCCTATTACTATCCTGTTAAATCCTACTAATCTTAATAAGAGGAAAAGAGGACCATCCAGAAAAGATGCACCAAAACTCTTAAGCTAACTATGAAAACTACTAAAAATCCTAAACACTCCTAACAGTCTAATATCCAATTAAGTAACTCTACACTACAAATCCTAAAGACAGGAGTCAAATAAAGCAAAATATCCACAACATCTTTCACTTATAGTGATGAGACTGCTCCCGGACACAAGTCTGGATAAATCAGGCAGCAAAAAGGTCTGAGGTCAATTACGAAGGAGGGGGAATAATGGGTAAGGAAGGAGTCAGCGCCTTGGATCCAAAGCTCTGGAAGAAGGAGCCAAGGCTGGATCTGATCTGATAACCTAAACAATGAACTGGATAAAAATAGAAAATATCAGATATGAAAATTAAAATTAAATGTACTTTAGTGTACTTATAAACAGTATGCATTAAATATTGGTCTGATGTGTCTAAAACAAATTTCTGTTCTACTTAAAAAGCAATGCAATCAATTTTATCAGGAGGTTTATCGGGTTTCAACGGCTAAATAAATAACAAAATATAATAATTAAACAAATAAAATTCCAGCAATCCAAAGTGGAAACCATTTTGCCTAGTATGAAATACAGAAAAGGAAATTGAACTTTACCATGTGATAGGGAAATTAAAAATTCATTGTTATGACTTACTTATTTTTTGTCACATTACTGACCCAGTAAGTTCAACAGCAGGTAGATGTTGCTCAAAAATTGTCTGGGGGATGAAGGAATAAAATACAGATGTGTAAGTTGTACTTACCCATAACAGCAGATATTCAAATTCCACACTGCTGCAGTACCCCTGGGCTTTATGGGTTGTTTCCTGTCTAACAAACAACAACGGGGCATCTTCAAAAATCTCTGCCCCCCCCCCCCAAATACACACACACACACACACACACACACACACACACACACACACACACACACACACATTCGCTCTCACCGCTGATTGGCTAATCTCCAAGAGGGAAATCAGCAGTTAGAGTGAAGCTTTCTCCAGCACTTTCTTGTCATACAATGAGAAAGCAGCCTAACATCCTGAAATTTGAAATAACCAACCAGTAGTAACAATAAAACATATAACGTAGACAAAAACACCCCTACTTTATAACCTAACTATAACTACAAACAATAGTAGGGGGATGGAGGTTTGGTGTGGCTACTACAGCAGTGAAGAATTCAAAAATTTACCCTTACAGGTACAGCAACCTATACAACTGTACTGTGCTCATCATTCCTACTGCTGTAGTATATGTATCATGTACATTGATTGAATACCAAAGCCTATCCACTTAGGCAGGAAGACAGACATGGAATCAGGAGCTCCTGGAGAATGGTTTTAGCAAAGTTTGACCTGGACCTAGAACAGGAGTCCATTTTGTAATGTTTTATAAAAGTATGCAGAGAGGGCAGGTGTAGCTGCCTCAGTAATTATTTTTCATACTTTTCCAGTATGCCATCAAATAATACAAAGCTCTAGTGGAATGTGCCTTGGTATTGCCTGGAATGGATTTGTCATGGAGGGAGTACCAAAAAAGCAATAACTGAGGACAACTATCTAGAAATTGTATGTTTAGGCATAGGGTGTCCCTTTTTACCCTTTTTTTAAGAAATAAATAGCCGAGTATTTTTTTTAAGAGCTTGGTTCTGTCAAGATAGCACATGAGCTATCTATGCATGTCTTGAGTATTCTCCCTTGGTCTATATCACCACATCGAATGGTGATAAGTTTGAACGCCCTTTGTTCGAACCGAAAAGTCCGAAAGTCCTAAACTGCAAAGTTATAGAGCATCTGTCTTCAGGGCTTTGCTATTTCCTCCACTGCAGTGTGATCTCGGAGTTGGTATATTTACGTAGGGGGGGGGTGTGGGGGGCAAAGCTCCCCACTTCAGTTTTGATTTTTTTTTTTCACGTAGCAGCAATTTTTTTCCCTGGGAAAAAAAAATCGCTGTTCCATGAGTTCGCTGTTTAGGGTTTTCGGACTTTTAGGTTTGAACAAAGGACATTCGGACTTATTAGGATTCAAAGTCGTGATATAGAACCATTCTCCCTAGTTCTTAGGTTCTTGAAAGAAAATTCTAAGTTATGTACTCACCATAACATGGCATCTATGTTGTCTATTTTCATTCTTCCTCACCAATTGGGTTTGGATCCAGTCCTCAGATCAGACTTGGCTGCATACACAAAACTTCGGATCCAGCTCTTGAGCTCCTCCCTCTACCTATAATGCGTTATTCTATCCCCAACACCTCAGATCATGTTTTATGCCTGATCTCCCACTTTATAATAGAGATAGATATAGACATAAGAAAAGCCAGGGCTCAAACCTGGAAATGAATGGTTCCAATATAGTCTAACAGATAATTCTAGGAGTGACAAGGATGGGGGATGAATGGGAGGGAAGGTGAGGAAGAATGAAAATGGACAACACAGATGTCAAGTCATGGTGAGTACAAACGTTATAAATCTGATGTTGTCCTTTTCATTATTTTTCACCAATGGGACAGAGTCCCCAGCTACATAGCCCTCGGGAGGCCCTCATGAAAGGACATGTCGGAGCACTATTGAAACAAAAGAAGCTCTGCTTCTGGAATCAATGTCTAATTTCTAATGGGTAACAAAAGTATGAGTCTTTGACCAAGTGGCTGCAGCATAAGCATCATCAGTGGAAATTCTTGACCAAAAAGCAAATGAAGTAGCCATAGACCGAGTGGAGTAAGCTCAAGGGTGTAATGGCAAATCTAGTCCATAAATCAATGAAATGCAATCAGTAATCCATTTGGATAGTGTAATTTTAGATACTACCTGACCCAACTGATTAGGGGAAAAGGATACAAACAAATGATCTGACTTCCTCAGCTGCTTTGTCCTCTGAAGATAAAAAAGTAATTTTCTGTGTACATCAAGGAGATGAAGCATGTATTCTCCCTTGTTCGTAAGTTTTGGAAAGAAGACTGGTAATTGTATGGACTGGTTAATGTTACTTTCTGTCACCACTTTAGGAAGAAAGGAAGGGCTGGTCCATAGAGACACCCTGTTCTTAATGAAAAATGATGTAAGGAGCCTTAGCTGATAGGGCCTGGAGCTCAGAAATTCTTTTTGCTGAAGTTATAGTTACTAATAAGATTGTTTTCAAGAAAGAAACTTCATATAGCATTTGGCTGCCAGTTCAAAGGGTTTCTGAGTTAATCCCTGAAAATCACAGGGAGGTCCCAAGGAGGAGAAGGGTCCTTTACTGGGAGCCTGAGGAGGAAGACGCCCTTCATGAAGGCTCTACACAATCTGGATGAAGCCAGAGAAAAGGATTTGTTTCCAGAATGGAAATTAGAAATTGCTGTCCACTGAAGCTTAATTGTAGAAAAACTAGCTCCTTCTTTAAAAACAGTTGTTAGAAAGAGAAGAATGGCTGGCTGAAGTTGGTGCTGAAAAAGAGTCAATATTCTGGTTGAACGCCCAAACAGAAAATCTTTTCCATTTGCTTCTGTAGACTTCCTTAGTAGAAGCCTTCTGGGAGGCCAAGATAATCTTACGTACTGGGGAAGAACATCTGGACTGTCTAACTACTACTAGAAGTGAAGAATCCATGTTGTTAGATTGAGGGTGTGGAGACTGGAGTGTTGAGTTCTTGATGGATGAGACAGGAGATCCTGAGTGGGTTCCTGTATCCATGGAGGATATCTCAAGTAAGAGCATAGGAAGGGGAACTGTACCTGTCAAGACCAGAAGGGGGCAATAAGGATGACTGAGCTCTTCAGTTTGCTTGCTTTCTATAAGAACTTTGATATCAGAGGGAGAGGAAGGTTGGCATACAAGAGACCCAGAGGCCAACTGTGAATCACAGCATCTCTCTGTGACTCCACCTGAGGGAGTGTTCAGAGCAAAGTACTTGCTGCACTTGTTGAGAGGTGAGGCAAATAGGTTGCAGCAAGGTTGGCCGGAGTGGCTGAAGGTCATATTTGCTACCAATTGGTCGAGAGACTACTCATGAGGCATCAGAATGGATCTGCTGAGCCTGTCTGCTAGCATGATGGTTTAACCCCCTGGATGTGAATTGCAAAGAGAAAGGTGTCTGAAGCGATCACCCACTCCCAAACCCTCATGGCCTCTCTGCATAGTGGGTAAGACAATGTCCCACCTATTTGTTGAAGTACCAGACTACTGACATGTTGTCTGTTTGGACTGTAATAGCCCCCAGAGGGAGAACATCTTGAAATGTTTGCAGCACTAGGAGGACTGCCTTCATCTCTAGGATGTTGATATGCAATTTGGATTCCAAGAAATACCCCCCCCCCCCCAGATGGGAAGTGTCCGTGGTCACTGTGGCAACTGGGGGTAGAAGAATGAACAGTCTGCCTAGAAAAAAGATCATTGAATTAAATCCACCAATGAATGTGCCATTTGCAAACTGGAGTGAGTCTTATGGGAAGAGACAGGGGCTAATAAAAAATGGACAATTGTACCACCAAGGTCTGCTGATGCATTTTCATAAAGAATCATGCTAGAGGGATTAGATGTATGGCAAATAGAAGTTATGTCCTTACCATAACGTTCCATGTGGAGTGTTCATCTCGCCTTTGTTCTTACACATGGGTTCGGAGCCGATCCTCGGCTCCGTGCCGGCCTCTTGCAAGCTCTGCATCGAGAAGAAGCTCGAGACAATCTAATACCCACAATCCCCCTCTGCCTTTACCTCAGATCTAGTTTGCAAGCAAACCAATCTACCTAATAGCACATTCATGCTTATACACATATGTATAGGAAGAATTACAGAAAAACTATATATATATATCCAAACAGACACATATATATATATATATATATATATATATATATATATATATATATATATATATATATGCCAACTATGTACACAGTATGTAACAGTAGCAGAATGCTCCTGGCCAGGCATCAAAGAACGTTCTTCCTAAGGGTGGGAGGGTGGGACTGTAAGAACAAAGGCGAGATGAACACTCCACATGGAACAGTGTAAAAAGCCGGTAAAACTCGTTGAATGGTTCACTCACCAAAACGGAAACACAGTAATCAGAAGAAGCTGTGAACCAACCACCAGGAACAATCAGCTAGAAATCCCTGTAGCTCGAATGGCTAAAACAAAGATGTCCACCAGATAAAACAGCCGAAATAGTCCATAAACTCCACATAAAAGTACTATTCCTTCATTAAAATGAAAAGATGCTACTCCGTCAGAAAATTGAGCAATCTTTTATTGGAAACAAACAGAAATAAGCGCTTTCACGCGGTTAAAACCACGCTTCATCAGATTTCATTAGTATACTGCATAAGCTTAAACATTTATAATGCCAAAGGCGGGAAAAAACAACAATTAGTGTGCCAATTAGTCAATAAATCAAGTCATATGCATGTTGCTAAGCAACTGTTGTACTAAAAGCACATCAACATTAAAAACATCAATACAGAAAACATAAATAAATACATAAACCTGAATTCACATATATACCTCGAAATATAAAGTTACAAACCATCACATATTCCTAATCCAAATCATTTGCTTAAAAACCACTTTATTAGACTCAATTTAATATAGGGCACATCAACCTTAAATTGATGTTCAAAGAGCTATCCTCATGGGTGGTGTGTTTGAGCAAGAACACTATACTTGGTGGATCCAAGCATTGAAACGTAGTAATCAGACCACTCACATTCAAACGTTTATTACACTTCAGCCCCTATGTATTTATTAGCGATTGGTATTATTGACGATGACTGCTTGGCATGATTATGTATTAATCAGAATTTAGTTTCTGAATTGGGTCTTTGGCTTGATGCTAATATTAGCCAGGCATTGCTTTATATAATGAAGCCTAACATAAAATTAGCTTGTTCTATACAAACAGTATGATAGAATGTCTATACTTTATATTTTACGTGCTTACGCATGTCTTACATATCCACGCCCTCCTGTGTGGGGGTAGTTGCGGTGACAAGTTTTTGTAATAGTTTTTGTAGTATTTTACTCGGTGTTTGGATATTTAGGCATGCAACTGTGTATTCACAGCCTGACTCACAATTTCGTTCCTGTTGGAACAGATGTTGCGGTATGGGATGGAATTGACGAGTAAATGTGATCGTTTTGGTAAGTGTATTCTCTGTATTTGGACGTGCTAAGAATGGTGATTTTGCGTGGATGTGTTCTAGATATGGATATGTTTGTGATGGGATTGTCTTTCAGCATTTTAGCATGGAAGTGGTCTGGATCATGACTGATTGTTTGTGGTTGGATGGACGGCTCCGTTTTTACTTAAGCAGTGATTGTGGGCTGAAGTGTAATAAACATTTGAATGTGAGTGGTCTGATTACTACGTTTCAATGCTTGGATCCACCAAGTATAGTGTTCTTGCTCAAACACACCACCCATGAGGATAGCTCTTTGAACATCAATTTAAGGTTGATGTGCCCTATATTAAATTGAGTCTAATAAAGTGGTTTTTAAGCAAATGATTTGGATTAGGAATATGTGATGGTTTGTAACTTTATATTTCGAGGTATATATGTGAATTCAGGTTTATGTATTTATTTATGTTTTCTATATTGATGTTTTTAATGTTGATGTGCTTTTAGTACAACAGTTGCTTAGCAACATGCATATGACTTGATTTATTGACTAATTGGCACACTAATTGTTGTTTTTTCCCGCCTTTGGCATTATAAATGTTTAAGCTTATGCAGTATACTAATGAAATCTGATGAAGCGTGGTTTTAACCGCGTGAAAGCGCTTATTTCTGTTTGTTTCCAATAAAAGATTGCTCAATTTTCTGACGGAGTAGCATCTTTTCATTTTAATGAAGGAATAGTACTTTTATGTGGAGTTTATGGACTATTTCGGCTGTTTTATCTGGTGGACATCTTTGTTTTAGCCATTCGAGCTACAGGGATTTCTAGCTGATTGTTCCTGGTGGTTACTCCACATGGAACGTTATGGTAAGGACATAACTTCTATATGTGATAGTGTTCAATCTCGCCGTTTGTTCTTACACATGGGTAGCGTCCCTAGCTCCTTGATCCTGAGGAACTCACGGGAGGACGTTCTTGAGCACAGTGGAACCAAAGGTTGCCCTGTCCCTAGAAACCTTGTCTACTTTATAATGAGAAATAAATGTATGTGGCTTAGACCAAGTAGCAGCCGCACAAATAGCGTCTAGAGGTAGGCGAGCTGCATGAGCCAAAGACGTAGACACTGACCTAGTGGAATGTCCTTTGGGTTTGTGTAGAAGGGGTTGATTTGAAGAATCATAGACATAGATTATACAATCCGTTAACCATTTAGAAAGAGTTCTTTTGGTAACTGCAAGTCCTTTCCTGCTATCAGCAAAAGCCACAAAGAGTTGATCTGTTTTTCTATGATCTTTTGTTCTATCCAAGTAAAATCTTAGCTGTCTGTGAACATCCAATTTGTGTAACATATACTCCATTTTGTTGGAGTGGTTTTTGAAGAAAGTGGGTAATTCAATGGACTGATTAATATTGTTAATAGAACACACTTTAGGGAGGAAGGATGAATTGGTTCAAGAGAAACTCTGTCAGAGTGAAAATCAAATAAGGGTGCTTGATGGAGAGAGCCTGAAGTTCAGATACTCGTCTAGCAGAAGTAATGGCTACCAGAAAGAGAGTTTTCCAGGACAAAAATTTTAATGGGCAAGAAGAGGCGGGTTCAAAAGGGGACAACACTAATTTAGATAACAATAAATTCAGACTCCAAGGTGACGTCGGAGATCTGACCGGTGGTCTAATATGAAAAACTCCTTTTAAAAAGGCTTTACAAAGTCTGTGAGCCATAACAGGAGCTCCACATTCTTCCACATGGAAATTCGAAATGGCAGCCAATTGAACTCTTAGAGTAGCAGGAGAAGCACCCTGATGAAATAAGTCCGTTAAGAACTCTAATATCTTATTCAAAGGAGCTATAAAGGGATCCACATGGTGTGTATTGGCCCAGAATACAAATCGCTTCCATTTGCTAGTATATGTTTTAGTAGTGGAAGCTTTATGCGAAGCCACCAATATATCCTGGACTGCTGGTGACAAAAGATCAGACCTGGCTAAGTTGGGAATTGGAGCAGCCAAGCTGCCAGATGGAGTGACCGGAGCGCGGGATGGGGAACCCCTGACGAGTGAGTCAATAGATCTGGCTCTGGGTCCAGAATCCAGGGTCCCCGAATGCAGTGTATCTTCAGGAAGGGAAACCAAATTTGACGAGGCCAGAATGGAGCAATGAGGATTATCGTCCTGTGAAGGTTCCTGGCTTTCTGGAGAAACTTTGATATCAGAGGAAATGGAGGAAATGCGTACAGGAGTCCCGGGGGCCAATCGTAAACCAGTGCGTCCCTGGGGACTTCCCCTGGAGGGGGTAATAGGGCAAAGTAGCTCCTGCATTTGGCATTCATTGGAGACGCAAACAGGTCGCAGGAAGGCTGGCCCCAAGTGCGAAAAATCCTTTTCGCCACTGACTGTTTTAGAGACCACTCGTGTGGTAACAGAATTGCTCTGCTCAGCCTGTCGGCTATGACGTTGGATGACCCCGGGATGTGCGTTGCTATTAGAAAGCGACCCGTGGACTCCGCCCACTGCCAAATTCTCATGGCCTCTCTGCATAGTTGATAGGACTTGGTTCCCCCTTGTTTGTTTATGTACCAGACTACAGACATGTTGTCCGTCTGAACTGCAATAGTCCCTAGAGGAAGAAGGGGAGCAAAGTGTTGCAACGCTAGAAACACTGCCCTCAACTCTAGAACATTGATGTGCAGATTGTACTCCAAATTGGTCCATTCGCCTTGGACTGTCTGTCCCTGAAAGATGCCCCCCCACCCTATCAGAGAAGCGTCCGTGGTCACCGTAACTGTGGGCGTGGGTAGCACAAACGGCCTCCCGTTGGAAAGGTTGCACGTTTGAAGCCACCAGTTTAGATCTGTTTTGCAAGTCTTTGTTATAAGAATCTCGTGTGTTAGAGGTAGTTGTTGAACGACCATTGAGCAAACAGTAGCCATTGTAGGACTCTCATGTGCAGCCTTCCCAGGGAATTGCAATAAGGGAGGCTGACATGAGGCCCAACACCTTCAGTACTAGTTTTGCAGGAGATTTCCTTGACAAGAGTAGAAGACGTATGTGAGTCTGCAGTGATAATATCCTTTCTGGGGGAAGCCTCAGAATCAATTGACGTGTGTTTAACTCTGCTCCTATGAACAAGATATTTTGTGATGGCTGAAGTAAGGATTTTCCGAAGTTTACGGAGATCCCTAGGTGAACACACAGTTGAAGAACAAAGTCTCTGGCCTGCAGTAGTTGACGCCGGGTGGTGGCCGAAAGGAGCCAGTCGTCCAGATACGGAAACACCTGGAATCCCTGGCGTCTCAAGTGAGACGCTACCACTGCCATGCATTTGGTGAAGACCCTGGGGCTGAGGTCAGACCAAAGGGCAGGGCTCGAAATTGAAAGTGACTGGCTCCCAGCCGGAAGCGCAAATGATCTCTGGATGCCCTGGCCATTTTGATGTGGTAGTATGCATCCTCTAGATCTATTGAGCACATCCACTCGTCCTTCTGTAAGAATGGAAGGATCGATTGAAGCGTGACCATTCGGAACTTTTCTTTCTTGACGAAAGTATTGAGGTAGCTTAGCTCTAGAATGGGCCTCCAGTCCCCTGTTTTCTTTGGAACTAAAAAGAACCTTGAGTAAGTCCCGAATCCTTGCTGGTCCGCTGGGACTGGCTGGATGACTCTTTTCTAGCAGCTTTGAAATTTCTAAAGCTGCTGGCTCTCGCAGATGGGGCGGTACATCTGGGAGTCTTTTCTTTGGGATGGGATGGGATAGGAAGGGTATGTTGTAACCTCTGGTAACTACGCTTTTTACCCACTTGTCTGTAGTTATATTTTGCCAGGCCTGAGGGTATAAAGCTAAGCGTCCCCCGACTGCCTCCAGAGCAGGACAGTCGGGCCTCCTCTCAGGAGTGCTGGAAAGGTTTACCAGGGAGTGTTTCCCTGTCACCTTGATGTTGCGGACCCCCTCTGCCGCCAGGGCGGCGTCTTCCACCTCTGCCCCCTCCTCTGCCTCTAGAGGGGGCATCACCCTGTGTGCCTGAGAAAGACCCTTGGGGTTTTCGAAACCACATTTTCCCACCGCGTTGCCCTTTGGGGTACGGTCTGGTTGGGGTGGAAAAACGGACTCCGACAGCAGACAGAGTCTTTCCCTCTTGTTCACACCGGGTAAGGGTCTCCTTTACCTTGGGGCCAAAAAGAGTGGCACCGTCAAATGGGGCGTTTGTAAAGGAAGACTTGAAGGCTTCCGCAAAGGAGCATAGGCGCATCCAGGATTGTCTACGAAGAGCAATCGCTGAAGCTGCTGCCCTACTCGAACCTTCGGCTGCGTAGGAAATCAGCCTCATGGATGAGTTAACAATCGATGTTAGGGTATTAAGTTGCGCTGTCACTTTCTCTGAGACAGCTGCATCTGTAGCACCCTGGAGGGTATCTCCCAACTCTTTGACTAGATCCCTCTGCAGACGTGTAAAATGGGTCAAATAGTTCAGGGACCGCATGGAAAAAGCCGCTGAACTAAAAATGCGCTTCCCATATCTATCCATCGTCCTAGAATCTTTATTAGGCGGATGGACAGACGAAGAAGACTCCGACATCTCCTTTTTCGTGGCTGCTGCCACCACCATAGTGTCTACTGGAACTCCTTTTGTAAGGTAGGACTTATCCTGTGGTGCTGTGATATATTTGTTAGGTTTCCTCGGAACAGGTTCCACTGTGTCAGGAGCCTCCCACGCCCTTCGAGCAATTAGTTCCATTAATTCGTCGAAGGGCGGAGTGACCCAGGAGGAGGAAGGGCGAGCACCAAATGCCTTCAGCAGAACTGACACATCCTCAGAAGGGGGAAGGGACTGCCAGTCACCTCTCTGCTTCAGGATCTCCAATATGTCCGAAAAAGAGACATCTTCTGAAGGTGACTTAGGGGACCCCTCTGACTCATCTAAGTCAGTATCAGATGTCAAGGATTCCTGTGGAGAATCCAAGTGTCTCCTCTTACACAATCTCTTCCTAGGGACTTCCTCGTGGGAGCATCCAAGAAGCCTCGGAGGAAGAGGGGCACCCTCCAGGGGTGGCTGAGACACTGGTGCCCGATGCTTGGATGTGGCCGTGGGTGCAGATGAAGACAAAGGCCCTTTATGGGGAGGAGAAACTGCTTCCACTGATGTGGTTGTCTGGGTAGACAACACCTTCCTCATCAGGTCGAACGCTCCCGGGTCCCGCATCGAAGAGTCCCCGGTTCAAGAAATGGGAAGAATCCCCGACACAGGCACCGAAGGCATCGACCCCGAGGACGGAGCCGAATCGATCCGCGCCGAGGCCCCGAGGGGAAGAGTCGGAACCGACGCGTCGGTTCGACTCTCGGCCCCGGAACCAAGAACAGACCGTCGGCTCCGAGACTCCGGTACCGGGTCCGACGGAGTCGAGGTGAGGAACAGACCGAGAAAAGGACGGTTCTGGACCCGAGGGCTCCACAATCAGTAGATCAGCCTCTTCCGCTCCAAAGACTGAATCGGTCTCGAGGAGGAATGGATGGAGATACAGGGAGGCCTTCAAGTTTCGACACCAACTGGGTGGAAACTGAAATAAGTTTGGAGAGGGCCGAATGCTCCAATAACTTCTGCACCACGCGATCCACATCGACATCTGAAAGTTTGGAGGAAGAACGGGTCGAAGGAACCGAAGACGGAGCCGACCTCAATATGGTCGAAGGAGGGAGCTCCATCACCGGTTCCAAGACTCGAGGCTCAGGAACCGATACCAGTTGAACACTCGGCCCCGAAGTCTGTGGAACCGGTGATCTAACCTTTGAAGAAGAGCTCGGAGCCGATGACTTAGGCTCCGACGTCTTCGACTCCTTAGAGGACTTCGATGCCTGGTCAGAAGCATCCAGAGCCTCTTGGAAAGCAGGTTTCAATAGACCTCTGTCCATCAGTTTCCTGCGCCTATCTGTCATGACCCTCCCACTAAAAGAGTGACAGATGGAGCAATCCTCTTGTAAGTGGAGAGGGCCAAGGCAGTAGACGCAGGAACTATGGTTGTCAGTGACCGACATTCTCTGGCCACACTGACAACGCTTGAAACCAGACTTTACCTTCTCAGACATTATAGGTAAGAAAGACAAATCCAGTAAAAATAGTCAAGTCCGATAAAGTTAGTCAAAACCGATGAAATTGTCAAATCCGGTAAAATTTTCCTTAACTAGGTAAAATTAGGAAGGGTGTAGGCCCCGACAAATATTTAACCGATAATAAAAGTTAACGGTACCAATAATTAACGGAACCAAAACACAATCACACAGTTAATACTGAAAAATATCAATTAGACTAGAATCCTAATAAAATATAACAACAAAAAGTTATATCTTAGCTTAGAAATTCTCGAGCTAGCTCCCAACGATGCGTATGCAGCAGCGGCAAACTAGATCTGAGGTAAAGGCAGAGGGGGATTGTGGGTATTAGATTGTCTCGAGCTTCTTCTCGATGCAGAGCTTGCAAGAGGCCGGCATGGAGCCGAGGATCGGCTCCGAACCCATGTGTAAGAACAAACGGCGAGATTGAACACTATCACATCTGACAGTTACCCCAAATCTCGTAGTACTAATCTTGTGGGAGGAGATGGGTGAGAGAGAACAGACCAAACCTGATGACTCAAAGATGTGATGTGATGAAGAGGTAAGGACACCACTTGAGTTGTAGTGGTCAAAAGAGTCCCTATGAACACTAGGATCTGTACTGGGACTAGATTTGACTTGGCATGGTTTATTGAGTGTTGGAAACCTGGGGCAAGTAGTCCCTGGCTTGTAAACTTTGATCTGGGATGGAGAAGTGAGGAGCCAATTGTTGAGATATGGAAACACCTAGAATCCTTTGAGTCTCAAGTGAGCTGCCACAACTGCTGTGCATCTGCTAAACGCCCTGAGGGCTGTGGTGATTCCAAAGGGCAGTGCTCTGAATAGGTAATTATTGGCTCCCAGCCAAAAGCGTAAATGTCTCCTGGATTGCCTGTTTATTTTTATGAGATAGTTCGCATCCTGGAGATCTATAGAACACATACAATTGTCCTTGAGCAGAACAGGCAGGATGGACTGAAACGTAACCATGCAGAACTTTGTCTTCTTTACATACTAGTTCAACTTGCTTAGCTCCAAAATGGGTCTTAGGTCCCCTGTTTTCTTTGGCACTTAAAAGAAGCATGAGTAAGTTCCAAATCCTATCTGATTGGGTGAGACCTCCTTGATGACTCTCTTCTGCAGTAGCTTTTGTATTTCTTGTGCTGCATCTTTCCTCTGACTGGGTGGAATGTCAGGAAGTTTTCTCTTTTAAATAGGAGGAAGAAAGGAAAATAGTACATGGTAACCTCTAGATATTATTCTTAGCACCTATGAATATTTTGTGATATCTGGCCAGGAATCTAGGTGCAAAGAGAAATGACACCCAATTGCCTCCAGAGTTGGACAGTTGGGCAGTGGTTCAGGAGCGCTGATAGGGTCTATCAGAAAAAGAATCTCTAAAGCCCTGGTTCTGCTGGCCCCCTCTACCTCTAGGGTGACATCCTCCATTAAAATTTCCTCCCCTGCCTCTGGAGGAATTACCCTCGCACAAATCCTGGAAAGGTTTCTGTCATTTTTGGAATCACTTCTTACTACCTTGTTGATTTCTACAGAAGGTCCATTAAGGGGTAGAAACTTGATTCCTATGGCAGACAGAGTCTTTCCCTCTTTTTCACTGCAGGTAAGTGTGTTTTTAACTGATGGCCTGAACAAGGAAGTGCCATCAAAGGGGGCATTGACAAAGAACTTCTTGAAGTGCTCCACAAAATCGGATAGCCACATCCATGCATGTCTCTTATGGCTATGCCTGAACTGGCTGCTCATGAAGTACCTTCCTCTGCATGGGAGATCAGCTTTATTGACACATTAGAAATGGACAGCAGAGTCACCAATTTACAGGAAGTCTTTTTGAAATCCTCCTCAGACATGGACTCTGAATAATTCCTTAGTCAAATCTCTCTGTAGCCAAGTGAAGCCTGCCAAATAGTTTAATATCCTCAGTGCAAATGAGCTGAGGTGAGCACTCACTTTCTAAATCTGTCTATCATTCTGGACTCTCTGTTTGCTGGATGGACAGAAGAGCTCTGCTCAGCTAGTTCTGTCATGGTGACTGCTGCCAACATCATAGCATCAACTGGGACTCCCTTGTTCCAGTGGAGTCTATCAGCAGGAGGAACCAGAAATTTGTTTGGGTGCTTGGGAACAGGTTCGACAGTGTCTGGTTCCTTCCAAGTCTAGAGGAAAACAAAGTCAATCAG
Source organism: Protopterus annectens (assembly GCF_019279795.1). Lineage (NCBI taxonomy): Eukaryota > Metazoa > Chordata > Ceratodontiformes > Protopteridae > Protopterus > Protopterus annectens. Next base: position 960,700,449 of record NC_056746.1, read on the forward strand.
TTCATCTGCCTGGGGGGGGGGGGGGTCACCCAAAGCATAGATAGTCCAGAACCAAAAGCCACCAGAAACACTGATTCTTCACGAGGAAGAAATTATGAAGACCAGCCACCCTCCTCTTTGAGGATATTGAGGATATCTCCAAAGGAGATGTCATCGAGTGGCAATCTGGGGGATCCTTCTCCCTCATCAAAATCAGTGTCTTTTGTGAGAGACTCCACGGGCGAGTCTATGTGCCTCCTCGTACATGCCCTATTCTGTGGAACCTCCTCCATGACATGTTCGGGAAAGGTATCAGAAGAGGGAAGTAATTTCTCTAGATGGACTATCTGGGGTCTTCCCGGAACTAGCTGTCCCTGTGAAATAGGTCTGATGGGCTCAGAGCTTGGAATCAAAGATGGGAGATGGGTAGGATCCGAGACAAGACAGGACAGTTCCTTGTGAAGAGAGAAAGCCCTTTCTACCACCCTGAATGCTGAAGGACCAGAAGTAATCTCTCCACCCAATCCTCAGAGCCAAAACCTCTGAGGAAGGTATGTCAGGGCTGCCCCGGATCTGAGCCTCATAGGGAGAATCAGATCCGAGCTGTCCAGGGCTGAGGCTCTGAGAGGAAGGGATGGAGATGACAAATTCAGAGCTGAAGCCAACCCCTTGGACTCAGCACCAACCTCTTGGATCAGAGACCTGCTCTGCTCTGAGGGTATCAGAGCAGAACCAGTCAGGGACATCATCAGAGTTGAAGAAGGTATTTTTCTTGAATCTGACACTGAACCTCACAGAGATCTCATAACCTGGGACTCTGAAACCACTGATTAGATCAGAGAAGGAGAGAGAATGGACTTAGCAGGTGCCCTCACAGATCCAAAAGGGAATGGAGCAGGCAGAACCCCCATCTGGATCAGAGCCCCAAGAAATTTCTGATCATCCTATCCACATCTGCCTCTGAGAAGATATGGAAGACATTGTCGATGAGGGTGTAAAGTGTTTCTTCAGAGTCTGAAAAAGTCCAATTGGCAGAGAAGGTGACACATGTTTCACTGCATACTCTGGTGTACGGCTTCTGTGGCTTGAAGTAAACCTTGGATCCAAGGACTTAGGATCTGAAAATGAAGTAGATAGCAAGAATGAAATGACAATAGGAGCCAGACCTTCCAGATTCAATGAAGGCTTTGGATCTGAGGATGGCTCAAGGGGTTTTGGATCCAAGGTGGTCGGATCCGAAATTTTTCAGTTCTTGTCCAATAGCTCAAGAAGCCCTTGGGGAGTTATGAAAATATCTCTTCCTGCCTGAAGAAACTTACTTGGGTGTTTTTGAGGGGGTTTGAGCCCCAATAGAAGCAAGAAGCAACCCTTTTAAAATCAGTTTATTGCACCTGTCTGATAACATCCTAGGATTAAGGGTGGCACAAATGAGGCAAGCCATCTCAAGATGCTCTGGTCCTAGACAATATACACACACTTCTTGTGGGGATCTGAGTTAGGGATATCATGCTCACAAGAAGTGCACTTTTTGAAGTCAGTTGTTTTTTTTAACATGGTCAAGAAGAACAACACAGCATAAACAAGAAAACCGCAAACAAGAAAACATTTTTTGTGTTAAACAACAAACAAGTTTTAAGAAATGAAGGGGAAAAAATGAATACCAACTATGGTAAATCAGAGAATACCTAAAAAATGTAAGGAAAAAAAGGTACCAACAATGGTACTAAGACTACTCAAGCTGAATAGAAGTTAAGAGTAAAGACAGAAGAAATCCTAACGCCAGCAAAAAAGCTCTACAGGGAGGAATCAGAGAGAAAAAAAAAACTATACGTTTTAGGAAAATAAAGTATAACTGTAAAAATGATAAGAAAACAGCTACTTACTATGCTCAAGAGTGGAACCCATGTCTAACCAAGATGGCAGCAAACGAGATCTGAGGTGTTGGGGATAGAATAGAGCATTATGGGTAGAGGGAGGAGATCCATTATATCCAGCTTGTAATGGGTAATAAAGGTATGGGATGAAGCCCAAGTGGCTGCTGAACAAATATCATCCAAGGACACCCTGGACCAAAAGGCAGCAGAAGTGGAAATCGATCGAGTAGAAAGGGCGTGAATTCTGACAGGTTCTGGTTGGCCAGAACTCTTATATGCAAGAAGTATACATTGTGAAATCCATCTGGACAATGTAGCTTTTGACACAGGTTTACCCAAAAAGGGTTTAGCAAAGGATACAAGGAGTTGCTCAGATTTTTATATGATCAGCAGTCCTGTGTAAATAGAACCTCAATTGTCTGTGCACGTCCAAAGAATGTAATGTGTATTCACCTTTGTTTTGATAATTTGGGGAAAAAAATAGATTGATTAATGCTGGACTCAGAGGCGACTTTAGGTAAGAAGGAGGGATTGGTCCTGAGGGAAACTCTATCTTTATGAAAGACCAGATATGGAGGTTTGGCGCAAAGGGCTTGAAGCTCTGAAACCCTTCTAGCAGAAGTGATGGCAATGAGAAAGGCCGTTTTCCAAGATAAATATTTAAGATCCACCGAAGCTGCAGGTTCAAAGGGAGGGCCAGTAAGAGCCTGAAGAACAAGGGTTAAATCCCATGGAGGGACTGCATCCTTAACAAGAGGCCTTAACAGGAAAGTACCTTTTACGAATTTTTTGCAGATCTTGGAAGAAGCTAACGAACCAAGACCACTTCCCACATGAAAGTGTGAAATTGCTGCTAATTGGACTCTGACAGTGGAGGAGCTGGCACCTTGATCAAATAAGTATGACAAAAACTCTTGCATAGTTTGTAAATCCTTCTATGTGGGAAAAACTGAAAGAACGTTGAAAAGAAGGATATATGAACATTGTTATGAAGTGGCAACATGTAAAGACACAAATGCTTTATTCAAACTTTTAAAAAAATGTCCTGAAGCAAAATTTACTTTTTTGGTGTTGGAACAAGTTAAAATTGATGGTAGGGGGGACCCTGGGAAGAAAAAATTGAGTTCAGGGAATTGTGGTGGCAACTGACCCTGGACGCAGGAAACCCCCCAGGATTGAATGAGTATCTTTCAATTTTACCTTTATTAAAGTTAAGAATAGCTAAATTATGATTTATATTATTCATATTGGTATAATCTACAGAAAGTGACAGAATTTAATGTAACTTAATGAGAATAAAATAGGCTTAATACACTGGTCCATAAAGACAAATACGATCAAACATATGAGAGAATCGTATTTATTTATTTACGATTATTATTCTTATTTTTATTTTAACTGAACATTTTAGCAACATATTTTAAATTAATGTTATTTATATTAAAAGGAACAGATCTTTTTATACTGAAAACGAAGGATCTTCATTTTTTAAGGAATCATAGTTCACAGATGTATTTTTAAAATGTTTTACATGGTAAAGGGAAGGATCCGCCCAAAATGAATTATTCATGAATATTTAAATGAAGAGAACAAAAATTTTAAATGGCATTAACTTAATTGGTTGATTTAAATTCAACAGAAGCATTCTGATAGGTTTTAATTAATTAGTAATTATATAAATATGGAGTAATAAATGGCTGGTGGCATCTGATGAAGTTGAACTGTTTTTTTGACGAAAACGCACTTGTTATGTGTTAAAGGCGTTTATGGTGTGGTTCTAGTTTGTTGTTTTGTCTTAATAAAGGATTGGAATTATTGGGCATCTCATGCTTCGTTCTTCCAGACTTTGGATTTTGGTTATTAGTTAACATCTGGTCTGGATTCTGCTTTTTTTTTCGTTTTATTTAAGCATAAAGTAGACCGGATGGCCAAACATGGACTAGAGTATCTCTGAAGGATTACCCTGGTGGGGGAAGTAGAGCGAAGTACTCGCTGCATTTTGCGTTCGAAGGCAACGTGAATAGATCACAGCAAGGTTGACCCCACTTGAGGAAGATCTGCTTCGCTACTCTCGGGTTCAGAGACCACTCGTAAGGTGAGAGGATGGTTTGACTCAGCCTGTCTGCCAAAATGTTGGACCGACCCGGAATGTGCATTGCTATGAGAAAGCGGTTGGTGGCGATTGCCCATTCCCAAACTCTCATGGCCTCTCGACACAGCGGATAGGATCTGGTTCCCCCCTGTTTGTTGATATACCAGACTACTGACATGTTGTCTGATTGAATCACAATTGTCCCTAAGGGAAGAAGGGCCTGGAGTGCTTGCTACGCTAAAAGCACCGCCCTCATCTCTAGGACATTGATGTGCAACAAGGTCTCCGAGTGTGTCCACATGCCTTGGACGGTTCTGCCCATGCAGTGCCCCCCCACCCGAGGCGAGAAGCATCCATGGTCACTGTGGCTTGGGGTGGGGTCATAGAGAAGGGATGCCCTTCTCAGAGATCCAAGGATTGGATCCACCAAAGTAGGGACCTCCTGCAAACCTTGCTGAGGGAGATAGCTGTACTTAGTGGATGTTGCAGGATAGACCATTGGGCCTGCAATGTCCATTGCAGGACCCTCATGTTTAGACGAGCTAGAGGTGACAGATTGATGGCTGGAGCCATGAAACCTAGCGTCCTCAGTACCAATTCTGCTGGGGGAGCCGGGGATTGAAAGAGGGCCATCACATGGAATGTCAAAGTTCGAAGCCTGTCCAGAGTTAGGAAGGCCTTCAACAGGTTTGTATCTAGCCTGGCCCCGGTAAAATCTAAGGTTTGAGTTGGTTGAAGGGAGGATTTCTTGAGATTGACTGAAATTCCCAGATGAGAATCCAAGTGAAGGAAGTAATTCCTGGCTGAACAGAGTAGGTGCCTGGTGGGGGGCAGTCAGGAGCCAGTCGTCTAGGTATGGAAAGACCTGTATTCCCTGAAGCCTCAGGTGGGCTGCTACAACTGCCATCACTTTGGTGAACTCCCTGGGGGCTGTGGTGAGACCAAAGGGAAGGACCCTGAACTGATAGTGGCTGGCTCCCAGCTGGAAGCGGAGAAACCTTCTGGATCGTCTGTCCATCAAAATGTGGTAGTACGCATCCTTGAGGTCTATAGAGCACATCCAGTCATTCTCCTGCAAGAGTGGGAGAATGGATTGAATGGTGACCATCCAGAACTTTTCTTTGGCAACCGACAGGTTCAGAGTGGACATGTCGAGGATTGGTCTTAAGTCCCCCGTCTTTTTTGGCACCAGAATGGAGTAGAAGCCTGATCCGGACTGATCTTGGGAAACGGGCTGGATTGCTCTTTTTTCTAGCAGCTGCTTTATTTCTGTGGCTGCTGCCTCCCTTTGATTGGGTGGGACATCGGGGAGGCTGCAAGGTCTGAGAGGGAGATTCACAAAGGGGATAGTGTAACCTCTGGATATGATTCGAAGCACCCAGCGATCTGTTGTAATGGATTCCCAAACTGCTAGGTGCCTAGAGAAACGCCCCCCGACTGCCTCCAGAGTGGAGCAGTCGGGTAACCCCTCAGGGCTGCTGCGCGGGCCAATCCGAAAAGGGTTCTCTCGACCCAAAATTCTTCGGTCCCCCTCTGCCTCTGGGCCGGCGTCCACCCTGTCCTCCTCTGCCTCTGAAGGATGAGGGTTCCGGAGCGAAACGGGACTGTTGAGATTTCCAGAACCACATCTTCTTTTGTCCCCTTTGGTTCCTGGAGAAGGACCTCTGGGGAGCCAAGAAGCAGATCCCGACGGCAGACAACGTCTTCCCATCTTTCTTGCTTTGGACCAGCGTTTCGCGGACGGTCTTGCCAAATAGCGAAGAGCCATCAAAACGGGCATTTGCGAAGTATGCCTTGAAGAGTCCTGCAAAGTTGCAGAGACGGAGCCAAGCATGCCGCCTTAAGACAATGCCCGCTCTGCTAGCTCTAGCGGCTCCTTCCATGGCATGGGAAAGAAGCCGCATAGAAGTGTTCGAAATGGACTTAAGAGTGGCCATTTGGGCTGAGAATGTTTTCTTATCCTTGGCTGACATGGACTCTGGGGGTGACCCTGCGTATTCTTTGATAAGATCCCGCTGGAGTCGTATCACATGTGCCACGTAGTTCAGCGACCTTACTGAGAAGGTGGCTGAAGCAAACACCCGCTTCCCTATGCGGTCCATTGTCTGAGATTCCTTGTCGGGAGGGTGGACCGAGGAACTCTCCTGGGCTATTTTCTTGTTGGTGGCAGCTGCCACCAACATGGCATCTACTGGAGCACCCTTGCTCCAAACCATCCTATCTGTGGGTGGACTGAGAATTTTGTCTGGTCTCTTTGGTATGGGCTCCACAGTGTCCGGTTCCTTCCATGCCCTGGTAGTGATCAGATCTACCAGGGGATCAGCGGGAGGGGACACCCAAGAGGTAGATGGGCCTGCATCAAATGCCTCCAGAAACACAGGCTCATCAGAGGAAGGTTTTTGGGCTGACCACCCCCCTCTAATACGAAGCATTTCCATAATGTCTCCGAAGGAGATGTCCTCGGGGGGTGACCTTGGGGAACCTTCCCCTTCCTCTAAGTCTGTGTCCTCTGTCAGGGACTCAGGTGAGTCCAAGTGCCTCCTCTTACACTTACGTGTCATCAACCACATCCTGTTCCTCTAAGGGAACCATCTGGGACCTAGGTGCAGACTGTCCCTGGGGCCGGGTGATGGAAGGTAGGCCCGTCTGAGAGGGAGTGATGGGTGGAACCGCAGCAGGAGCCGGGGGTCTCGAGTCCCTCGACAAGACCCTCTCCACAACATCAAACGCCGAAGGAGAACTGCTCTCTCTAAGATTCAAGAGCAGCCCCTTCAGATCTGAGGTGTGGACCGAAGCCGGCACCGATGCAATCGGATCCAAAGAGCCAGTATGCTTCGACCGAGATGGAGCCGAAGACACACTGATACCTCCAGATCCAAAGCTCAGCTCACGGCTCCGAGAGCTCGGATCCGAAAATGGACCCGACAAACTTGAGGGTGCGGTCAGAGCCGAAGTAGGGTGTACTATCGGTGCCGAACCTCCCCCGGCTCCGATGCTGCCTGGATCCGACGGCTCCAAACCCTGGAAGTGGGTCAGAGAAGGAGCAATCAGGGTGAAAAATGGGGTCAAGCTCTCCCCCCGGAAGGGGAGGAGGCAGGAGCACTCCCATCTGCAGTTGGGCCTGGAGAAACCTACGCATCATCCGGTCCATATCTGCATCTGACAAACTTCGGGTCGATGTAGATGAGGCCACCAAGGCAGGCCTGGAGTGACGCCTCAAAGACCTCGAAGGCGACCTGGTCTCCTCCTCCTCTGGCTCCGGGGAAAAGCGGGGTGAATGGAGCCGGGAAAGAGAAGGCCCGGACGCCCTAGGAGAGGCTAACTGCTTAGCTGGCAGAGCCAAAGAGGAAGCTTCAGCCCACTGCTTGTGGTGCTTCTCCTTCCTTTTCTCCCTCCTAGATTCCCTCTCCTCCTGAGCCACAGTGGGAGAGTGAGTCCAGGCCAGGGGAGCAGGGATGGAAGGCAGGACCGCTGCAGTAGCAGCCGGTGCCGCCGAGGGAGAAGAGGACAAAGCCGAGTCCAGGGGCAGAAGTCCCGCCAGAATCAGCTTCGACCTCCTATCCCTCAAAGCCCTGAGGTTGAAGGCTGCACAAATTGTGCAGCCCGAAGAAAGATGGTCAACCCCAAGGCAGATAACACACCGAGTGTGGCCATCCACCGGGGATAGCTTATGGCCACACTCGGTGCATTTAGAAAAGAAGGATTTAGGGGCCTCAGCCATAGTAATAAAATAGGGCCAACCCAAACACACCTTCACACACACAGGGAAGAGGGAAGACTACCCAAACACACCTTCACACACACAGGGAAGAGGGAAGACTAGACTAACTAAAAAAAAATAGAATTTTTACCAACAAGACTAGCTAATTAACTAAAAAAGGGAAACAACACTCACTCTTCTAACGATTAAACTAAAAAAAGCTAGATCAAAAAAGTAATTTTTTTTGAAAACTCATGAAACCCTACACCTGGAACTCATTCTAGGTGCTTGAATAAGCCGCTGCAAATGAGATCTGAGGACAGAGAAGGATGGCAGGGGGTTATGGGTAAGGGGGAGGAGCTTGGAGCTCGGATCTTAGCTGAATAAAGCTGCCGGCTCGGATCCAATTCGGATCAGATACCCACAGGTTGATGAACAAATGAAGTTAACTACTTCAGATCAGGAAGAGCAACACAGAGAAGGAGGAGAATCCAGTGGCAGACATGCTGAAATAGCCTCAAGATGAATCCTTATAGAGGAATACGCAAGCTCAGAAGAAAGTAACTCACACAAATATTTGAGCACTAGTGGTACAATATCCCTGAAAATCTCTGGTTATTGGCCAAGCACCAACTAGAAAATCACTTCCACTCAACAACACAGGATTTTCTAGTAGGCTTTCTTGCCTCCTTTAGTATCGCTGCACATCCTTATGAAATATGTGCCTAAAAGGTATTAAAACTGAATCATCCATGCAGTCATCTGAAGATGATTGATACTGAGGTGTAGCATCCTCGCCTTGTTTTGTGTGAGTAGATCCGTTCTGTGAGGAAGCTTGTAGTAATTGTCCTAGGCCAATTCCACAAGAAAGGAAAACTAATGTTGTCTGGGTCAAAAGGGAGTCACCACAATTATTTTTTGAGGTATCCTTTGAATCTTCAGAATTATCCTGGAAATCAGTGAAGAGGGTAGAGATGCATAAAGGAACACACCCTTACAAGGGAATGAAAATGCATCTATTTTCAAGGCTTGCTTGCAGGAAACCATGGAACAAAACTTGTCTCACTGTTGGTTTTGAAAGGAGGTGAAAAGATCTATTTGAGGTGTTACCCACAACTGGATCAATTCCTGGAAGACCCCATCATTGAATTTCCATCCGTGAGGGTCTGTCCTGGTCCTACTCAGCTTGTCTGTCACTATGTTTTACTCTGATAAAATGTGAGATGCTTGGAGAGTTAAGGAATGTTGGCAAGTTAACTCCCAAGCTATCACTGCCAGTCTGCATAAGGAGTATAACTTTGTACCTCCTCGTTTGTTTATATACTATAAGACTGTGGTATTGCCTGTAATCACTTGAAGAGGTCCTGGGGACCAAAGGTGATGGAGAGGTTTCAAAGCATGGATTACTGTCAACATCTCTTTTATACTGATGTGCTTTAGTCTGCCTGAAGGATTCCATAAGGCTTATACATTTGCCCTTCTGAAAACTGCTCCCCAAGCAAAATCCAATCTGTCTGTCATGACAGATTGAACTGGGGTCTGAGGAGAGAAGACAAAACCTGAGTTCAGTTGAATTTGTTTCTTCACCACAGGACTTCCCTATTAGAAAGCCCAAACTGGAATTTATTACTTTAGAGAATACAAATGCAGGGTTCATGTGTTTTTTTTTAGAAACCACTTTATCTTCCTTATGTGTAATCTGGCCTAAGGCATCATGTGAACTATAGCCACAAACCCTAGAATCCTGAGAAATTCTCTTGTAGAAGTCTGAGAGATTTTGGAGAAGTTCAGTGAAAAATTATAAATAAAATTCCAGCTCGTCTTATGTTAAAATGGATTTCTGAACAGAAGAATTTATAAGGCATCCCAGAAACACAATCCTATGAGACAATGTCAAGGAGGATTTTGAAATATTTATCTGGAAGCTCAGACTGGTCAAAAGAAACATAAATTAAAGCTATGTACTCACCATAACTATGCATCTGTGTTGTCCACTCTTTTTCTTCATCAATGAATGAGGCTTCAGATCTGACTCAACCATTTTCTTTTAGATTCTTGGCTCCAACTCTTGAGCTCCACCCTTTACCCACAATGCCCCTTACCACTACATTACCTCAGCTTGAGTTTGCTGCTGTTACATAGGGCATAAGTAACCATAATAATAAGAAGAAACAGTTTAGGTATAGAATAGTTGCTCAAACTGGAAACAGTGGTTCCAACCAACCTCATCAGGTCACTCTCAAAGGATAGGATAGGGGGAAAGAGGGTGGCAAGCTGAGAAAGAATGAACACGGACAATACTGAAGCATAGTTATGGTGAGTACATAACTTTAATAACTGATGTCATTTTCATTCATTTCTCAACAAATGAGACAGAGTCCCCAGCTATGATAATCTTGGGTGGCCCTCATGGAAGGATATTCTGGAGAACCACAGAACCAAAAGCAACCTTGTTCCTGGAGATAATATCCGACTTGTAATGAGCAATAAAAGTATGAGAATTGGACAAAGTGGCTGTAGGACAAATATAATCAATGGAAGCCCTGGCCCAAAAAGCAGAGGATGTAGCCACGGATCTAGCTGAATGAGCTTTTGAAGGTTTGGCTAATGACAATCCTCTTATAGAACAAAGGAAATACAATCTGTTATCCATTTGGTTAAGGTAACTTTGGATACTGTTTTTTCCCAGCTTCTTTTTGGCAAAGGAAACAAACAAATGATCAGTTTTCCTAAAGTCTTTTGCCCTATGGAGGTAAAAAAATAAAGTTGTCTATGTACATCTAAAAGATGGAGCACATGTTCTCCCTTATTGTCAAAATTTGTAAAGAAGACTGACAAATTGATTACTTGACTCAGAGACAACTTTCCGCAAAAAGAAATGGTTTGTAAGTCACTCTGTCTTTGTGAAAAATCAAATAAAGCTGTTTTGAAGAGAATGCTTGGAGTTCAGAAACTCGCTTCACAGATCTAATAGCAACAAGAAAAATTGTTTTCCAAGATAGAAATTTTATATCTGACTTAGCCAAAGGCTCAAAAGGGGAGTGAATTAAAGTTTGTAATTGAACATTAAGATCCCAAAGTGGAGTAGGATCCTTTATCGGAGATCTAATCAGCAGGGTATCATTAAGGAATGCCTTAAATATTTTAGAAGAGGCTAGTGGGAAAGTATTATGTCCTATGTGGTAATTAGAGATGGCTGCAAGCTGAATTTTTAAGGTGGAGAAACTGGCACTACCTTGAAAGATTGAAGCAAGAAATTTTTAACATAACAGGAATTGGAGTGGTAAAAGGATCCAACTTTCTCTGTTCTGCCCAATAGGAAATCTCTTCCATTTACTCTTATAAATTTTTCTCATAGAAGGTTTCTAGGATGAAAATAAGATTTGATGAAGCAGAGAGGAAAGCTTGGACTGTCTAGCCATTGTTGGAATTGGAGAAACCATGAGGTCAATTTGAGGCCTTGAATGTCCTGATAAATCACCCTCAATGGATGTGACAGTAGATCTGGACTGGGATCCATAGTCAAAGGGGGACATAGGAGATGAGACCATAGGAAAGAGAACCATACCTACTGAGGCCAGAAAGGAGCAATAAGGATTACCTTGCTCTTCAACCATTGTGCTTTCTGGAGAAATTTGGGTATTAAGGGGAGGGAAGGACAAGTGTACAGGAGACCAGAGGGCCAAGTGTGAACTAGAGCATCTCTTGATGACTCCCCCTGAAGGTGAATTAGGGCAAAGAGCCTGCTGCACCTGTTGTTGAAGGGAGAGGCAAAAAGGTTGCAGCAAGGTTGACTCGATTTATGAAAAATCATTTCTGTAATTGCATGACTGAAACACCACTGATGCAGCATCGGGATAGCCCTGCTTAGTTTGTTGGCTAAAACATTGGATCTTCCCAGTATGTGTGCTGCTTACTGCCAGACTGTCACTGCTTCTTGACAAAGGGAGTAAGATCTGGTTCCCTCTGTTTGTTGATGTACCAAATCACTGACATATTGTCTGTTTGGATAACAATTGTTCCTACAGGGAGAGAGTTCTGAAAGGCCTGCAATGCTAATAGAACTGCTCTCATCTCTAAAACACTGATATACAAATTGGTCTCTTTTAGGGACCATGTGCCTTGAACAGTTTGTCCCAAGAAATGCCCCCCCCCCACCAAAAATGGGAGGTGTCCACAGTCAACGTGGTCTTCGGGGGAGGAAGGATAAAGGGACTGCATCCATCAAAGTAGGGAGTCTGCAGGCTCACAAAAGTTTTACAGGATGTTTCAAAGGGTGCCAAAGCATCAACCATTGTACTGCTAGGGCCACTGAAGAACTCTCATGTGAAGGAGACTTGTAGGTAACAGGGTGACCACGTCAACCATCAAACCTAAGGCTTGAAGAACCAATTTTGCTAGAGGAGAGGGATGCTCTAGAATATGTCTGACATGCAATCATAGGATATGAATTCTGCTTTGGGGTAAAAATGTGAACTGACTGACAGTGTTCAGGTGATCTCCTATAAACTCCTAGACTTAAAATGGTTGAAGATGGGACTTGGAAAGATTGATTGTGATCCCTAGGAATGGACACAAATGTAGGCCTTCTTTCTCTAGCCTTCTCTAGAAGATGCTTGGTTGGTGTGGAAAGGAGCCGGTCATCTAAATAAGGAAACACTGAATCTGTGCAGTCTGAGATGAGCTGCCACCACTGCCATGCATTTGATGAACACTCTGGGGGCTGTGGTGAGACCAAAGGGGATGGCTCTGAACTGGTAGTGACTGGCTCCCAGATGAAAGCGCAGATATCTTCGAGAGTGGCTGTTTATTTTGATGTGATAGCACGCATCTAGAACATCTTTAGAGCACATCCAGTCGTCCTTCTGTAGAAGAGGCAGAAAAGACTGAACCATGGCCATCCAGAACTTAGAGCTCTTCACAAATTGATTTAGATGACTAATATCAACAATAGGTCTCAGGTCCCCTGTTTTCTTTGGCACTAAAAAGAACCTTGAGTAAATTTTGAATCCTGATTGACCCAGTGGGACCTCTTCAATAACTTTTTTTATTCTAACAGCTTTTGAATTTCTAGAGCTGCCAACTCCCTCTGATTGGGAGGAACATCAGGAGACGTCTCTTTTGTGAAGGACTTTGTGAAAAGGAATGAAATATTCTCTGGATACTATCCTTGGCATGCAAGAATCTTTTTTGATGGATGTCCAGGCATTTAGGTGTAAGGATAAGTGCCTCCCGACTGCCTCCAGAGAAGAACGGTTGGACATCCTTTCAGGAGCGCTGAAAGGGACTGTCTGAGATAGAGCCTTGGGACCCTTGGTTCTGTGGACCCCCACTTCTGTGAAGATGGCATCTTCCATTGTTATTTTTCCCTCTGCCTATGGAAGAAAAATCCCCACGTGAGTCTTAAAAAGATCCTTGGGATTTTCAGAGCCACATTTTCTTACCACTGTGTTGATTAATGGAAAAATATCTCTGCAGGGAAGAGAAACAGATTCCAACAGCAGACAAGATCTTTCCATCTTGTTTACTACAAGTAAGGGAGCACTGATGAATAACAATTTAAAGAGCTCCGCAAAATCACACATTATCATCCAGGCATGTCTCCTAATGGCTATGTCTGAACCAATAGGCTGTGAAGAACCTTCAGCTGGGTGAGAAATTAACCTTATGGATGCATTCAATATAGACTGTACAGTGGTGGCCATTTGGGACAAATAAGTTTTCTCGTCCTCTGCTAACATGTACCGCAGGGTAGACTTAGAGAGTTCCTTTATCAAGTTGCTCTGCAACCTAGTAAAGTGTGTAAGGTAGTTAAGTGACCACAAGGTAAAGGTCGCTGAAGCGTAAACACACTTTCCATATCTGTTCAACACCCTAGACTCTCTGTTAGGTGGATGGACAATGGAACTCTGTTCAGCTAGTTCCTTTTTGGTGGCTACCTGAACAACCCGAGCATCTACAATTCCCTTACTCCAAAACTGCATGACTTTAGGGGTTCTTAGGGGTTCCAAAAATCTTGTACGGTTGACCTTAGGCTCTATGGTGTCTGGTTCCTTCCAAGCCCGGCGGGAGACAAGGTCTATAAAATTATCCACCAAGGGGGGTAACCCAAGATATAGATGGGCCAAACCTGAAGGTTTCTAGGAACACTGACTCCTCCTGGGAAGAGCTTTGGGAGGACCAACCACCTTTTTGTTGGAGGATTTCTAAAATGTCTCTGAAAGAGACATCCTTTGGTGTTGACCTTGGGGACCCTTCCCCCTCATCAAAATTGGTGTCTTCAGTCCTGAGTGGAATCTAAGTGCCTCTTCTTACACAATCTCTTCTGAGAAACCTCTTCAGTGGGATGCTCTGGAGAGGTATCAGAAGAAATGGGAATTTTCTGAATAGGAACTGTCTGGAGGCTCTTATGGGCTGGCTGTCCCTGTGGGGTAGGGTGATGAGGCTTTGAGCTCAAATCCAATGGAGGAATGGGGATAGAATATGAGGTTGTGGGAGTTGAAAAAGCCCTCTCCACTACCTTGAAGGCAGAGTGACCAGGAAGTAGAAACCAACCTCACCAGAGCCGGAGCTATAAGCTCAACTGATTCTTCACCCCTCCTGGATCTACTCTCCAAGGAGGTAATCAGACCCGAACTATCTGGCACCAAGAGTCCAAGGAGAAGTGACAGCTCCAAAAACCTCAGAGTTGAAGTCATCCCCCTGGATGCAGTGCTGAAGCTTCGGCATTGAGACTCATCCTGTTCAGTGGGGATCGGCATTGAATGGGTCAGGGAAACAGAGTCAAAGAAGAAGATGGAATTTTTGAATCTGATACGTTGACTCTTGGTGCTCTCAGATCCAATGGCTCCAAAACTACAGGTCAGATTGGAGAGTGAGTTACAATTGGGTGCGAAGGTGGTTGAAGGCTTACAGATCCAATGGGAGACAGAGACAGTAAAACCCCCATCTGGATATGTGCTGTAAGGAATTTCCTCATCATCCTGTCCACATCTGCCTCAGAAAGACTTTGGGAGAACCTGATCGAGGAAGTGATGGAGGGAGGACAAGACGACTTTCTAGGAGTCTCCTGTAAAAAGGGAGATCTGAGCCTAAGAGACACTGGCTCTGGAGAAAAATCTGGACTCCAGATCTGAGGAGATTTAGCGACTATGACTGTTGGATCCAAGGGTGTCCGGTCCAACATTTTTTTTTAACTTAAGGAGGTGGCTCCAAGATTGGAGAGGATCTCGGAGACCATGCAGAAGAGTGCTTCCTATGTTTCCTGGGCTCTGAAGATTTCTGCTTTTTGGAAGGGTTTTGAGCCCTGAAGTAGAAACTATGGAAGAATAAGCAGGCAAAAGGCCTCTCAGGACCAACTTATTATGTCTGTTACTGATAGCCCTTGAATTAAATCCAGCACAGATTTTACAAGACACTTCTAAATGGGAAATGCCTAAACAATAAACACACTCCCTGTGGGCATCAGAATTAGGTATCTTATGCCCATAGGAAGTGCACTTTTTAAACCTGGTAGGCTTCTGAGCCATACCAACAATAAAAAATAAACCAGACACAAATACCTAATATTTATTTATTTATGTATTTATTTATTTGACATTTGTTGACCGGGAAAGTCCAACTGAGCTAGTGCCCTTTTTCATCACAGGCCCAGGGAGAAAAGCTCCACAGAATAAAATACACAGTGTTACAATTCAAAGCGGTTGTAATACAAATTAACATTCAGATTAAAATTCAAAATACAAAAAAAAAAATGTCAATGTGTTATGAGATATGAATTCAAAGTTTATAAAATATGAATCAAACAGAGAGAGAAATTTTACACACAAGTAGTGGAAATAAATGCAGTTAGAGATGGATACACAAAATAAAGTAAGTCTATGTACAGGATATGAGGTATGTAGGTTTTGGAAATGTGAAGGTAGCTGCATTTTGCTGTGGCAAGTTGGATATAGTTCAGCTTAGTCATTTTATAATTAAGAAGTGTGCAGAAGTTAGTAAAAGTATATAGTGACAGTAAGCGTAGAAAGAAAGATGAAGAAGAAAGCAGAGAGCAGGTAGATGGGGATGTACATAGTTTATGGAGGGTGGTTTGAACTATTCTTAACACAGTGACAGATCCAGAATTAAGCAATGCTGTTTTAGGGCTTGTTTGAAATTGTGTATTCAAGGTAAGTTTCTGATGGACAGGGGTAATTTGTTTCAGGCTAGGGCTGGTGTGTAACTATACAGGATTTGGCCTTTGGATTTTTGGGCTTGTAGATTTCTATTAAATGTTGGTCTGAGCTTTTGA
This sequence comes from Protopterus annectens, assembly GCF_019279795.1. Classification (NCBI taxonomy): domain Eukaryota; kingdom Metazoa; phylum Chordata; order Ceratodontiformes; family Protopteridae; genus Protopterus; species Protopterus annectens. Next base: position 960,716,387 of record NC_056746.1, read on the forward strand.
GAGCTCTAGAAGGAGTGCTGATTGTGATGAGTGGGGCGATGGGGGGGGGCAGGCAGAGGGTCTGCTCAGGATGGAACAAATGGTAGGGAGTCGAGAGGAAAGAAGTAAAGTGTGGGAACTCTAGCCAATTTTGACTTTTGATGGAGTGGCAATGATGAGTTTTTGATGAGTGGTTAGCAGCAAATCTTGCTACTTTGCTGTAGGTGGATTTGAGTTTGTTTAGGAGATTTTATATATCTATATATATATATATATATATATATATATATATATATATATATATATGGGTCTACCTGACATGGTCGACAGTTCATATGATCGACACTCATTTGGTCGACAAGCAGATTTGCCCCCTTCCCCAATGTTGTGCAACCCTGGAGTTGATATATATAGTTAGGGGGGGTGTGGGGGGCGAAGCCCCCCACCTATAATGCTTGTCGATCAAATGAACTGTCGACCAAATATATATATATATATGTACATGGAAAACAGGTAGAGTCTTACAAACAATGAAAAATAAAAGGCAGCTGTTGCAAGACAAGAACAACGCTTGGTAGGTGGTAAATCCTTTATAAGCAGAAAACTCCAAATCCAGAAAAATACAGACAATATTCATCCAAGATAAAACAGTGCAAGCAAACACAGCAGTATTAAGCGCTTTCGTCTGGTAGATGACTTCCTCAGAATACAAAATACTGAAATTAGCACCTGTTTAAATACATTGCTTACCCAATCACAAATAAACTGACATCATTTCCCTCATAAACAAGGCTGCAAAACTTAATATTTGATGTTGACCCTGAATTATCAGGGAAATTTGGTATTGAACCACAAGTGGTTTACAAAAGAGACACTTCCCTTAAAGGACTGTTTGAAAGGCATCTACCAGACGAAAGCGCTTAATACTGCTGTGATTGCTTGCACTGTTTTATCTTGGATGAATATTGTCTGTATTTTTCTGGATTTGGAGTTTTCTGCTTATAAAGGATTTACCACCTACCAAGCATCGCTCTTGTCTTGCAACAGCTGCCTTTTATTTTTCATTATATATATATATATATATATATATATATATATATATATATATATATATATTTTTTTTTTAAACAGGGAGAAATAAAGTTTACCAGCAATGGTAACAAAGTTTACCTTAGAAAGTAAGGTAAAGAAAGGCCAAGACCAACTATGGTAAAAGAATACCTTTACAAGACAGAGAAAAAAGGAATAGGAAACCACTGGAATGAGTAAAGAGAGGAAGGGTTGTCTAAAGAAGTGATATACTAAAATAAAAGGAGATAAATTCTATTTTTTGACTCAGTAAAACCTATCAAAGGCACCCCAGAGCTCAAGAGAATGCAATCCCAACCAAATCATTAGAGCAGCAAACGATATCTGAGGTAATGTAGCAGTAAGGAGCACTATAGGTAAAGGGAGGAGCTCGAGATTCAGATCAAAGGTCATATCCAAGACCCCACTGATCACATGTTAATGCTTCTTGACACCTACATAAAGACTAACTAAGCTCGCAAGTCGGATCAAAGGTCAGATCTGAGACCCCATTGATCACGTTAATGCCTCTTGACACATTAATAAAGACTGAGAAAGTCATCTAAATAAGGAAAGATGTGAATGCCACTAAGTCTGCAATAAGCTATGACTGGAGCTAGGCATTTTGCAAATATCCTTGAAGTTGTAGATAAGGGTAAGGCAGAGAATTGATAATATGACCCAGAAACAGAGAAACTTAGACATTTCCTGAAGTCTACAGCTATGGGAATACGGTAGTAAGCATCTTTTAGATCTAGAATTACCAAGTAACTCATGAGGAATAAGAGGTAACAGGTTCTGTAAGTTCAACATTATGAACTTTGGAACTTTTACATAAAGATTTAGAAATGAAAGTTCTAGTACTACTCTCCAAGAGGGCCCTTTCTTTGGTACCAGGCACTGGTTCTACTCACCGGGTTTGTAAAATCTGAAGAGCCTAAGGAAAAAATTCTGTTTGCTTTGGAGGATGGTAAAGTATTCTGTATCCAGCCAGCCTTTGAGACAAATTTGCAGAGATATTGGCTGGGAAAGATGAAAGAGGGTAAAAAATGCTGGCATAGCCTTTCTATACTGTTGAGCTGTTCTGTTTTATTGTTGCTACCTTCTGGCCATTTCATTGTTTGCATTTTATTTGCCAGAAAAAAGACTGGTTTTGTTTTTTTTGGCTTTTTTTCTGTTGAAGGAGGCCTATAAGATTTCTATTGGGGTACATGAATTATCATAGAAACTCACTGAATAAATTTCCCTCTTTCACCAAATTGTTTGAGAACCTGGGTAATAGAAAAGCCAAACAATACCTCCTTATCTAAAGCTGAATCCACAATTTCAGACTTAACCTCATAAGCAAACTTTTGGTCACATGCCCAACCACATATTCTCAACACTGCGGCAGCAGCATTGGCCCTAGACACAGTATCTGCATAACCGTACAGACTCTTAAAAGCATGTTTAAATACCTGAGGAAGGGTATAAACAGTTTGTTTCAGAAAAGAGCTTTCTTCTGCAGGAAGAGTAGAAGCTAGTTCCATCAAACTTTCCATACAACATAGCACAAATTTCTACACATATACCTGATAATTCAACATTCTGAAGTATAAAGTACAAGAACGAAACATTCTCTTACGTATTCAGTCTAATATTTTGCCCCCCTTATCACCAGGAGAAGGGCTGATATTTACACCACCAGTCTGCTGCCAGTATGAGACAGTGGAAATGGCAGCAGGGACTAATTTAAGGTGAGACAAAAGAAATGTATTAGCATGAAGTACCTCATACAGTTTGTCTGTATTTGTTTTTTTTTTTTTATGGACTGATGGCTGAGTAGCAGGTTAATTACAGGCAGCATTCAACACATCCTCCAAGACTGGCAATATAGGAGGAATGGGAGAGGAATGTGGTATATCCATTTATATTAATACTTCCTTAGTTCAGGGAAACTTCAGTGCTCCCACCACAATCATCATGGCAATGGTCTGATTAAAAGACAATTCTTCCACAGCAGGATAAGAAGTAAAGTTTTCTTCACACACTGAGAGTTGAGCTTGGGGAATCTGCAAGAGAAAGAAGCCCTATTTCTTGTCAAAATCAGAATTATCAAACCTTGTTTCCTCAGGAATAATTTGATAGGTTATGCCCATTTGTAAAGGCTTCTGCATACCAGGTTTATTGCTTGTAATATCTGTCTAGCCAAGGTAAGGAACTTATCATTTTTAATAGTAATAACTTCATCAGAAGAACAATATTTAGCCTTTGCTTTTTTTCTTGATAGGCGTTCCAGCAGAAGAGAACCGACTAGAAGGAGGGACATCTTCCAGGTCTAATGGTCTCTTGCCCCAGTTGCTGGAAGAAAAATCTCTCTGAGTGCCTCCCAGACCCAGAGAAGATGCTTTTCCCATGTTTGGATACGGTTGACTCCCCGATTCATGCTGGCCATAAGGACAACAAATAAAGCCAGAGAAGAAAGTGAATAGTCTGCTGAACAATCAGTGGTCACCACTATCATCTGAGGCATAAACTAAGTACACAACAGTAGAAGAAGAAACAATCTAGACTCTTGGTAAGTGATTTTTTTCTAAGTACTGCAGACGTAGAGCCAGCCGGACCAGAGTGAGTATCCATGCTGTAGCCAAGAAAGAAGCACCAAAAGTGGTTATCATTACTTGAGTGAGTTAATTGAAAGGTAAGCTGTCACTAAGTATTCACAAGCAGCACATTTACATTCACACCACTTTCTCCAGTGCCTTAGGGTAAATAAATTAAAGTAGAGCAAAATTTCCCTGTCAGTACTGTTCAGGCATTTGTATACACATTTTGACAGAATCAAAATGACAGGTAGGTTATCATGAAGTGAGCACAAGCATTACACTGTCACACAATGTCCCTCTTGTTCCTTCATATACTTTTCTGTCCCACAAAATTCAAAGTTTACACAAATATTACACAATTTTTTGTTTATTTTTTCACAAAATTAACATCAACTACTACCATTAACATTCTAAGTCATAATTATTATTTTTCTTTTATTTATTAACATTTGCTGACCAGGAAAGTCCACTGGGTCAGAGACCCATTTTTAGTGGAGGCCTGGGGAGAAAAGCTCCACAAGCAAATACAAAGAAAGACAATATTTAAAACGCAATTTAAAAGTATTACAGATATAACAGGGAGAAAAAAACATATTACAATTTACATTTCTTAGGATTTACATTAAACTGAAACTAGAAAAGAAATTTTACAATAGATTGCAATGTTACATCATTAGAAAAAAGGCATGGCGTATGAAACAGTACTTTCTTTGGTAAGATTTTAGTATCCTGTATAGTAGGAGTACACTAGTAAATGTGAAGACTGGTTTTTGCAAAAGTTTGTCATCTTAGTATTTGGTGAAATATAGCGTTGTCGCCTCACAGTAAGACGCTGTCTGGTTCGATTCTCAGCTAGAGCGTCTTCTGCGTGGAGACATGCATGAATGGGCGTACCTTCATTGAAGGTTGTGCATCAGGGCTGGTAACTCGGCAAGTAAAAATCAACTACTAATCATTAGCGGAGCAGATTTCTGCTGTGGCGACCCCTAACCGGGAAAAGCCAAAAGACACAAATAAATACTGTTTAAGGTGGTTTGCTCCTGTGGCAGGTGCAGTCTGGATTGTTTAGATAATGTGTTTTTAGGGCAACTTTAAAAGTTTTTGGGTAGTAAATTTGGGTTATTTCCAATGGAAGGTTATTCCATAGTCTAGCTATGGTATGGGAGAACAGACAGTGTCCTGCTCTTTTGTTGGGTTTAGTTACAGTAAGCATCAGTTTACAGGAAGATCTTAGTGTTCTAGTGGGGGTGTATGTTTGTAGGACTGAGTTGAGGGCACGCCAGTCATTTGGTTTAGAAATTAGTTTGTGGGCTAAGGTTAGCTGGGTGTATTGTAGATGTTGGGAAAACTCTAGCCATCTTAGCAAGGTGATGGCATGGCAGTGATGAGAACGGTGTGGTTTTTCGGAAGCGAATTTGGCTATTTTGTTGTAACAGGATTGTAATTTATTACAAAGGGTTATGTGCAGATTAGTAAAATTGGCAATACCATATAGAAGGGAGGGGATAAGTAGGGTATTGGCTAGTTTTATTTTGGTATGTTTAGCCAAGTAGAGTTTGTGGCGCTATAGTTTACCTAGTTTGAAATGGGTTTTCTTCATTGCAGTTAGGATGTGTGGTTTGTATGTGAGTTTGTCATCTATTGTTATAGCAAGCAGTTTGGCTGTTTTCACTAGTTCTATTTCTATGCTGTCTTTAGATAAGATTCTGAAGTCAATTTCGGGTGATTTTGTAGAAAAAAGTACACATTTCGTTTTTTGGGTTTAGCATAAGTTGTGCATCAATTAGCCATGATTCGATAGAAGTAAAGGCCTGTTGTGTAACGGTGAGGAGGTCTGAGAAATTTTTGGAGGTGGGTATCAGTGTTGAATCATCGGCGTATTGGATGAGATTCTGGATTAAGGGGGCTTTGTGCAGGTCAATGATGAAGATATAGAACAGCAGTGGACCTAAAATGGATCCTTGTGGTACTCCTATATTGTTAGGTTGGTAATAGGATTGTGCATTTAACCATCTTACTGATTGTTCCCTGTTCTGTTGGTAAGAGGTAAACCAGATGAGGGATTTTGGGGAGCAACCTAGTCTTGATAAAAAAGTTATGTCTTACCATAACGTTCCATCTGAGTTGTTGATCTTCTTCCAGTCATCACTGATGGGTTCGGTTCCAAGCTCTTAGAACTGAATCGGTCATATACCAAGCTTGCGTGCACCAAAAACTCTCGAGCTAAACTGTTAAGCATAATGCCCTTCACTCACTCAGTTACCTCAGATCAAGTTTGCATGCAATATGTATAGAAGAAACAACAAGTCAGAGGCCATCCCTGCACAGAAACCCTAAGACACCACAAAGATCCAGAAGATCAGCCAGGAATCTTTGGAGGGGTCAGTGGGAGGGTGTGATGACTGGAAGAAGATCAACAACTCAGATGGAACGTTATGGTAAGACATAACTTCTTTATCTGAAGTTGTTAATCTTCTTCCTATTCATCACTGATGGGACAGAGTCCCCAGCTACTTGGAGAACCTGGGTGGCCCTTATGGAAGAACATTCCTGAGAACCATTGAACCAAAGGCCGCTCTTACCCTGGAGATCAGATCCAATCTGTAATGCTTGATAAAGGAATGGGACTTAGCCCAAATAGCAGCTGCACAAATGTCATCCATGGAGGCCCTAGAATGGAAGGCAACCGATGCTGCAATAGCCCTAGTTGAGTGAGCTTTGATTTGGCCAGGTTTAAATCCATCTGTAAGTGAATATGAAAAGGCAATGCAATCCCTGAGCCATTTAGACAAAGTAACTTTCGATACTGCACCTCCCATTCTAGGACCTGCAAAGGAAATGAAAAGCTGGTATGACTTGCAAAAGGATTTAGTTCTGTCCAGAAAGAAATGTAATTGTCTATGAACATCCAAGGAATGTACGCAGTATTCTCCCTTATTTGAATAATTTGGGGAGAATACAGGGGGCTCAATGGACTGGTTAATCAAAAAGTCAGAAACCGCTTTGGGGAGAAATGATGGGTTAGTACAACGTGATACTCTGTCCTTATGAAAGATCAGATAAGGGCCCTTGATACATAATGCTTGCAATTCAGAAATTTGTCTGGCTGAGGTGACAGCCACCAGAAATAAGGAAACGAAAAGCTGGTACGAATTGCAAAAGGATTTAGTTCTGTCCAGAAAGAAATGTAATTGTCTATGAACATCCAAGGAATGTACGCAGTATTCTCCCTTATTTGAATAATTTGGGGAGAATACAGGGGGCTCAATGGACTGGTTAATCAAAAAGTCAGAAACCGCTTTGGGGAGAAATGATGGGTTAGTACAACATGATACTCTGTCCTTATGAAAGATCAGATAAGGGCTCTTGATACATAATGCCTGCAATTCAGAAATTCGTCTGGCTGAGGTAACAGCCACCAGAAATAAGGAAATGAAAAGCTGGTATGACTTGCAAAAGGATTTAGTTCTGTCCAGAAAGAAATGTAATTGTCTATGAACATCCAAGGAATGTACGCAGTATTCTTCCTTATTTGAATAATTTGGGGAGAATACAGGGGGCTCAATGGACTGGTTAATCAAAAAGTCAGAAACCGCTTTGGGGAGAAATGATGGGTTAGTACAACGTGATACTCTGTCCTTATGAAAGATCAGATAAGGGCTCTTGATACATAATGCTTGCAATTCAGAAATTCGTCTGGCTGAGGTGATAGCCACCAGAAATAAGGACTTCCATGACAGGAATTTTAGATCACATGTCACAGCAGGCTCAAAAGGGGGCAGAGAAAGAGACTACAGAATGCAGGAGAAATTCCATGCCTCCACCGGCTGCCTGATTGGAGGCCTGCTGTGGAAAATACCCTTGAGGAAAGTCTTGCAAAGGCAAGAGGAAATAAGCGGGACTCCATCTGAACAAGTAGAGGGCCGAGAGCAAAAGGCCTGCAGGAATACGGATTCCTCCGAGGAAGGATTGGAGGGCTTCCAGTCACCCTCTTTCAAGATTTCCAGGATGTCTCCAAAGGAGACATCATCAGGGGGGTGACCGTGGAGATCCTTCCCCATCATCGTAGTCCGTATCTTCTGTGAGGGACTCCTCTGGGGAGTCCATGTTTTTCCTCTTACACGCCTGTTTCTGAGGGGGTTCTTCGGTGGGAGAATCCGAAGAAGACTCAGAAAGGGAAATACCCTGGACAGGGGTTTCCTGGGCCTTGTGCTCTTGGAGTCTTGAGGGGTGGCCTTTGACAGTTGCGGCTCAGAAAGAACTGGAGGGATGACCAACGTAGGAGGATTGCTAGAAGCAAGCACCCTCTCCATCACCCGGAAAGCGGGCCCGCTCGAAGAGGAGTGGGAGCCCAGAACCGAAGAAGACAAAATCGGAACTGGAGTCACATCCCGCTCCACAAATCCGCCCCCGGGGATGGAGCCTCAAGCAAACTCGGGGTGGTAGTCACCCTCGGACCCGAAGACGGGACTGACAACACAGTCGGAACCGAGACCGGAACCGGAGGTTCCACCCCCCAAGCATGAGATTGAGGAAGGGTGGGTTTCGACGGAGCCGACACCTAAAGGGGCTTCAGGGCCTCAGACACTGTAGTTTTAGGCTCCGAAGAAGGCGGTCCTCTTGAAAACGTCGGCTATATGAGCCTTGGAACCGAGCGATCTAAGGGAGGAGAGTATGTAGGGGTTGCCGGTGTAATAGACCCAAAGCCTGGAGTTGGATGGGGTCTAGGCAAATTTGAAATTCCCCTGGCAGTCAGCAGCTGGTCAAAAAGGTGCACATCCAATTCTAAAAGGATCCTGGTGGATCCCACCGATGCCCCTGAAGCAGAATCAGGCTGGTCCAAAAAGGGGCTGCAGGCTTGTCCAGCAAACGATTCCACAGATGAGTACTGGGTCCGTGGTGTATCACAGAATGGCACTGACGATTCCAGCTTAGAAACCGGCAACAAGGGAATAGTTGGAGCCGAGGTCACAACAGGGGTGGATGTTAAGAACGTCCTCGAAGTTGTTGACGGAATTGATATCGGAATGGAGATGGGCGACGTCGGTGCTGAGATAGAGGCAGACAAACTGATCAGAACCAAGGTAGTAGATGGCACCGTAGTTGTCGGGGCCAGGGTAGGAGCCAACGAGGCGAACTTGGTATGCTTCACTGGAGCCGATGTAGTTGGAACCGAGGAGGCAGTACGGTGGTCGGAGGAAGACTTTTGGGCCTTAAACGTATGGTTTTTACCCCTGTCACCAGCTGGTGAACAGGATCTGAGTGAGGACGTTTCTTGTCCACAGAAGGAGGGGATGAGACCTCCGTCACAGAAATAGCCTCCGAGAAAGGCGATGAAAGCAGGCCCTTCAGGATCAATTTATTACGATGTACATTCAGCGTCCGCTGACTGAAGCTAGCACAAATATCACATGGGGGTTTCGCCGACAAATGCGGAACCCCCAAACAGTACACACACTCTTCATGAAGGTTGCTATTCGGAAGTTTACCACTGCAAGAAGAGCAGTGTTTAAACCCTATAGTTCCCTTCTTCTCAGACATAATAGCGAACACTCTCACACATAAAAGAAGAGTGAGGAAAGTGAAGAAAGTGAAAAAAGAGGAAATGCCAACAATGGTAATCGGATACCACAAGGGTAGAAAGGCCAATACCAGCAATGGTATTAAAGGGATACCTGTGGTTAGAGCTGAGTGTAGAGAGATACCAAAGAACTAGTAACTAATAAGAAAGAATTTCACAAAAACTTATAAATTTATAAAGATAAATCACTTAGCTGGCCAGCTTGGTGAAATGCTGCTATATGGCTGCACGGCAAATGAGATCTGAGGTAACTGAGTGAAGGGCATTGTGGGTATGCAACTTAGCTGGAGAGTTTTTGGTGCATGCAAGCTTGGTATAAGGTCAACTCGGTTCCGAGGGCTCGGAACTGAACCCATCAGTGATGAATAGGAAGAAGATTAACAACTTCAGATAGTTGGTTTACTAGCTTAGTGTGTGTGGCACTGTGTCAAAAGCCTTAGATAGGTTTAATAAGATTACTGAGGTAGGACGGCCTGTATCTAAGGCTTTGTTGACAGAGTCTGTGAAACACTAGCGAAAAACAAAAAGACAGCTTGGAAACACCAAAGCAAATTCTCTCTCAGTTTAATTCTCTTTCAGTTTAATGAAGCGCTTTTCTTCTTGCACATGTGGCAAGACTTCATCAGAAACTGAACAAACTTCAACACAAGCAATATATACACACCCTTTTTGTCACATGACACTTCTAATTAAAATCTTGTGTCTAAATAGCTTAGATGCTGCTATTAAGGGTCATGTAAACTTTTCAAGATATGCTTTTGATTACAATAGAATTTTTGACAGTATAGACCAACAAATGATGAAATTTAGAGAAATTAAAGTAAAAAAACTAGCTACAGACCGTAAAGCATATGGTGAGGGGAATGCTTACCCCCCACCCCCAAGTTCACAAGTAGCAAAATCCAACAATGCTGCTATGAATGTATTTTTGTGTAACACAACAAACAGAAATTAATTAACACATGGTCTATCTGTCTCAAATGATAGTAGTGCACTTCCATCAGGAGAGGGACCTATGTTACCCCAACAGACAATTGTGAATAATTCATCAGCTAACGCCCAAAATTTTCAGCATCAAGCCAACCAATACAATCTGAGATCAAAGAACAAGAAATCTCATTCCAACAACAACTACAAAGGGAAGAATTGGAAACGCAGGAGATGATACCACCTCTTATTGCACCAGCTTCCCCGACAACTAATGCTGCAGATTTTGGACTAAGGAACACCTTTATGAATAATGATAAAGATTTTAAAATTTACAATTTTTCTGATGTTACTATAGATCAACCACTGGTGGAACTATTAGCCAAGGGGTACACTTTCGTCCCCACAAGAAAAGCAGACAGTTAAAACTTTAATTGATTTAAAATTATTTGTGCATAAACTCAATTTGTCTATGCTTTTTGTTGACAATATTATGGTTCAGTCTAGTGCATTACATCCTTCAAGTACTTTTTGTCTCCCTTTACACCCAACTTTACAATGTTTTGAACTCATTTGTGAGTTGGATTTATATAACGTTTTAGGGGTGGGTAGCAATCATAAGCAGAATAAAAGGAAGAATGTTTCATCTGTAAATGTTACCAGTGAACAACCGTATTTATTACAACTAATTCAAGAAGCCCCAGTCCGTATTATGGCCTCAGATAAGGGAGGGGGGCTTGTTGTTATGAATGTGGAGGACTACGTCAATAAAATAGACCAAATAGTCCGAAGTCCCACATATCAGTTGGTTTCACGTAATGAGTTAAATCACGCATATAGTAAAATAAAGTCTCATTTATATGAAATGTTGTTAGAAACCAGGATTACTACTGACTTGTTTAGATATTTATCTATGCCTTCCCCAAGGATACCTGTTTTGTTTGGTATCCCTAAGTTACATAAAAATGTGAATAATCCACCTATGCGACCTTTGGTGGATGCTAGGGCAAGTATAACTTACCCTTGGGCAAAATGGGTAGACCAAAAGTTGAAGAAGTATGTAACTCAAGAGAAATATATATGTAAAGATTCTTGGTTGTTCTTGTCACAAATCAAGAATTTAGAATTCAATGCTGACTTCAATTTTCTAACAGTGGATGTGGTAGATTTATACTCTTCTATCCCCCATGTGGAAGGCATCAAATGAGTCAGTAGTTACCTGAGAGCTAAAGCAGTAGCTTCTGATGAGGTGACTTTAATTGAGGAAATGCTTGCCATAATCTTGTATAATAATTTCATTTTATGTAATGATAAGTTATATGTTCAAAAGACCGGTGTAGCTATGGGGTCACCCTGTGGGGCAAGTTATGCCAATTTGGTAATGGCCTCATGGGAACAAGAATTTATCTTTGGTAAACAAGAAGTGAAACAATACGTCCAGTTCTACACATGGTTTATGGACAATATTTTTATCATTTTTGAAGGAAATAAGGAAGCAGCTAGTAAACTAGTAGATTATCTTAACAACACTACAGATTTCCTTTCCTTTACTTATGTATTTGAAATGACCAGGATTTCATACTTGGATGTGGATCTTCATAAAGATATGGAAAGGAACGCATATGTAGCGAAAATTTATAGAAAGGCCACATATTCAAACTCTTTATTACATCCATGGCACCAAAAGAAATCAGTGGTGAAGGCCAACTCGTGAGAGCTGCCCGTATGGTCCCGTTGGACCAGGATTTCATGGATGAATATAATAATTTGAGGTCAGTATTTGTTAGGAGAGGTTACCCAATAGACTTTTTTGAGTGTCTACTGGAAGAAGTAAAATATAAGAGAGAACACGGGTTGTATAAACCCATTTTGTCCATTGGTTTACGAAGTGTTATAATAAATGACAGAGAATTACAACAAAAAGTAGTATGGAATTTAAGTTTAATGACACCCTATAGTAGTAATGCAAGGGAAATAATGTCAATTTTGAACAAAAATTGGGAAATAATTAGGAGAGATCCTCACCTTTCTTACAAGGTCAAAAGCAAACCCCGGATTATTTACAAGAGGGGGACTAATTTAAAGGAATTATTACAATATAAAAAAAACACCCCACAGTGGAAGTGTGGCATGTACAAATGCGAAATGTGTAACTACTGTAAATACATGAGTACAGGACAAGACACTGAAGTTAAAAATATTAGTTTTAAAATCAAATTGAAGTACACTTGTCAGTCCAAGTTTGTGGTTTATGTAGCTCAGTGTCAATGCTGTGCAGCGTTTTACATAGGTAAAACAGATAGAAGGTTAAAAGAACGAGTATACGAACATCTATATAAAATAAAGACCCTTAACAGAGAAAATGCACTGGCTGGACACATTATTTCCTATCCACAACATTCATTTTTGTTCAAAGCAATTGATTCAGTTGTGGATGATAGTCGGGGGGGGGGGGGGCGCTTACACTTTTACTTGAGCAACTTGAGTTAAGTTGGCAAATACGCACTGGGGCAATGTTTTACCCGGGTTTGAATGAGACAATATCTTTAAATAGTATACTGAAGTTGAAAAATCTTAAACGTTAATGTGTGTATGCATTTTTATAAAATGCGTTCATATTTGTGATATCTGACTTCTTTTGACTCGGATATGTAAGTTTCTGACTTCTTAGTTAACTAAGTAATATTATATTCTGAGAGTCAACACAATAATTTGAGATATAGTATTGTTAGTATACGTATGTTTATATATATTTCTATCACCATTACAGGTAAAAATTCTGTAGGAAGGGAAGGGTTGAGATGTTCTAAAATATTTTCAGTCATATTCGTTTTTAAAAAATGTATTAAGTAGCAATAATGTGGATGTGCCTTTAAGACACAAGATTTTAATTAGAAGTGTCATGTGACAAAAAGGGTGTGTATATATTGCTTGTGTTGAAGTTTGTTCAGTTTCTGATGAAGTCTTGCCACATGTGCAAGATGAAAAGTGCTTCATTAAACTGAAAGAGAATTAAACTGAGAGAGAATTTGCTTTGGTGTTTCCAAGCTGTCTTTTTGTTTTTCGCTAGTTTGTCTTACTTTGGTTCCTGTCTGTTAGAGTCTGTGAAAGATAATAGGGCAGTAATAGTGCTATGCCCTGGCAGAAACTGTGGTTGGATAAGGGATAGTAGAGCATTACTTGAGAGGTCTTTAAGTAGTTGTGAGTGCACACATTTTTCCAAGATTTTAGATAGTGGGGAGAGTATAGAGATAGGCCGGTAGTTAGAAAGATCATGGGAGTTTACCCCTTTGTGTAGTGGGATAACAATGGATTTTTTCCATAGAAGAGGAACGTAGGATTCAGAGAGAGAGTGATTTATGAGAATGGTAACTGGATATGCTATTGAGCTAGCTGCTATTTCCAGATATTCTGGCAGAAGATTATCTGCAGACAGTGAGCAAAATTTGAATTGTTTTAGAAGTTTCAAAATCAGAAAGGTGGGTACCGGTTGAATAGTGAAGGAGTTGGTTGGTTGTGTAGTAGAGTAATCTGCAGGGGAGAGGGTGTGTTCTGTTGGTGGTGGGAAGTGTGTGTTTGAGCTGGATGCGCAGTCTTTGGGTAGTTTTTGGATGATAGAGATGAAGTGGGTATTAAAATCTTGGGAAATTTCTTGTGTTTTTTTTCTGGTGCAGGGGATGGGTTTTGGATGGTGAATTATCAGTCTCTGACAGGAAACCTCTGATGTTATGAAAAAAATATTGGGTTTCTTAAAGGGGAAATACCTATTTTAGTCAAAAAAAAACAAAACAAACAAAAAGACAACTACATTACTACAATGCTATTTTTCTAAAAAGAACAACCATTTCTGACTGGGGGAAGTTCCACAATGGGGACTTATCTGCCAGAAACTAAGCACTTAGCCGAGTGCTATTCTTAAGAAGCCTGACAGATGCTTTTTCTTTAGATGGCAAGAAACTTCTGAAGAAAGGTTCACTCTTGCTGCTAAGTTCCCTCCTAGGAATTAGCCAATCAGCAGTCACAGTGAATGGGGGTGAGGGGAAGCTTTTTGAAACTGTCCAGTTGTTTCCTAGGCAGGAAACAACTCATACAGCCTAAGGGTTATTGCAGCAGTGGGAATTAAGAATATTGAGGTAAATCATTTGCAACATATAGTATTTTCACAGTTCGGGGGAACATCCATTTGTTCCCATAAAAATACCACACTGATCCTGGCTATGGCCTGATTAAAAGAAAAGTCCTTAACAGGAGGTTAATTAATATTTTCCTCACAATCAGACAGTTAGGCTTGGGAATCTGTACAAGAAACTCTATCTCTGTCAAACTCAGAATCAACAGACCCTATTTCATCAAGAATTACATTACTGGGAATGCCAAATTTTAATCTGTGCCAGGCATCCACCTTATACTGGGGATACTCACGGGATACCCCAACCAGGTATTTTCAGTGGTCTCTGTACATAAGGTACAAAAATATTTTTAGTTCTTTAAAGCATTATCTGGGAGCCCTGCTATCCTCAGTGACTTCAGAAGATATAACCTCTTCAGAGATCACAGTCCAGATAAATATAGTAGCTTATTTGTATAATGCACATTGCTGCTGTGAGCACATGATAAACAGCAGATCTTTGTGTGACATGCCATGCTGTCACTGTCAGTACCTAGTGGCATGTAAACATGTGGGATGCTGGATGATGTCTGGGTGTAAACCATACTTCTCAACAGTACAGATTATCTCAGAATGTCCAGATTTTTTCCCTCATATTTTTGGTCTGTTCCTCATAAAAACTGTATTTTTTTGACAAATCACTGGGATCCTCTAAGGATTAAAGTCACTAAATAATGACATGTATTTGAGTTTCGGACTTGATATCTTTCAGAAAATGCATACTAACACAACAAGAAGTTATGTACTCACCATATCGTTCGATGTATGTAGTCCATCTCGCCCTCACATTCTTACCCGTGAGTTCGGAGCCGAATATCGCCTCCGACTCGGCTAAACCTTTATAGCTCGGAGTCTTCTATTGGCTGGGCTAAGATGGTATCCCATGCTGCATTACTGCATATCCCCAGATCTAGTTTGCTGCGAACACCACACTCATACCTCATGCATAACGACAACCAAGGAAAGAAGAATAAACGAAAGGTGAAGGGAGCTCTGAAACCCAGACCTAACCTCCAGATCCTCCAGGAAGGGGGAAGGTGGGAGGGTAAGTAAGAATGTGAGGCGAGATGGACTACATACCTCGAACGTTATGATGAGTAAATAACTTCTTGATGTTATGTAGTCCGATCTCACCTACATTCTTACCCGTGGGACAGCGTCCCCAGCACCTAAATCCTGGGAGGCTCAGAGGAAGATACTCCTGAGTACTGTGGAACCAAAGGAAGATCTGCCCCTAGATACCACATCCAGCTTGTAATGAGTAACAAAGGTGTGAAGAGATGCCCAGGTAGCTGCAGCACAAATATCATCCATAGACAATCTGGCCTGATAGGTTGTAGATGTAGATATAGCCCGAGTAGAGTGAGCCTTGACTGGAAACGGTAGGTCTTTACCCCCTGAAGAATAAATGAAAGAGATGCAATTTGATATCCACCTGGATAGGGTGATTTTGGAGACAGAAGACCCAATTCTGTTTTCCGAAAAGCAAACAAACAGCTGATCAGATTTTCGGAGATCTTTGGTTCTGTGCAGATAAAAACGTAACTGTCTGTGTACCTCCAACTGATGAAATTTAAATTCTGCCTTGTTTGAAAATTGGGGAAAGAACACTGGCAACTCAATAGATTGATTAAGATTAGATATGGACACCACTTTAGGAAGAAAGGAAGGGTTTGGTCTAAGAGAAACCCTGTCCTTATGAAAGGTCAAGTATGGGGGTTTTATAGAGAGAGCTTGAATCTCTGAGACGCGTCTGGCTGATGTGATGGCTACTAAAAAGGCAGTCTTCCAGGTCAAGCATTTTAAGTCATGAGTAGCTGCAGGCTCAAAGGGTGGCGAAGTAAGAGCTTGCAGAACTTTTAGTTATGTACTCACCATAACTTCAGATGTTTGGGATCCATCTCGCCTACATTCTGAATGATGGGTTCGGAGCCGATCCCTCGGCTCCGACTCGGCACGCTTATGCCAAAGAGCGAAGTCTCTTATTGGCTGAGCTTACTATATCCCAGGATGCACCACCATCAGTCCCCCAGATCTAGTTTGTCCGCATACATGCACACATGCATACCCTGCTTATATAACATCGTCAGATGAAACAAGATAAAAACAGTGGAGCTCAAAACCGTTCAATCTCTTCTGATCTGCAAGGCAGGGGGAAGGAGGGTGGGTATCAGGAATGTAGGCGAGATGGATCCCAAACATCTGAAGTTATGGTGAGTACATAACTAAAAGATGTTATGTGATCCTATCTCGCCTACATTCTGAATGATGGGACAGCGTCCTAGCACCTGAATCCTGGGTGGCTCACTGGAAAACACTCCTGAGTACCGTGGAACCAAATGAAGCTCGTCCTTTAGATGCCACATCCAATTTGTAGTGGGAAATGAAAGTGTGCGGGTTGGACCAAGTAGCCGCAGCACAAATTTCCGAAATAGCGAGCTTGGAATGAAAAGCTATAGAAGTAGCCATAGCTCTGGTAGAATGAGCTTTGATAGATGATGCAAGTTGCTTATTTGAAGAAGAATAGGCCTGAGTTATGCAATCTCTGATCCATTTTGAGATTGTAGCTTTTGTGATGGTTTGGCCCAATTTATTATCTGAGAAGGACACAAACAACTGGTCTGACTTACGAAGTTGCTGAGTCCTGTCTAAATAGAAGCGTAATTGCCTGTGAACATCCAATTTATGGAGAGTGTATTCTGCTTCATTAGAGAATTTTGGAAAGAAAACTGGTAGTTCTAGAGATTGTTGAAGACAGAAACTAGAGCAGACCTTTGGGACAAAGGATGGATTAGGCCTAAGAGATACTCTATCTTTGTGGAAAATCAAATATGGTGGTTTAATAGACAGGGCTTGAAGCTCTGAGACTCTTCTTGCGAAGTAATAGCCACTAAGAATGCCGTTTTCCATGACAGATATTTTAATTCGCATGTAGCAGCTGGTTCAAAAGGGGAGATGTTAATGCGAAGCACTAAATCAAGATCCCACGGAGGTGCAGGATGAAAAACTGGTGGTCTTAACAGACTCGCACCTTTAATGAATGTTTTGCATAGTCTGCTGCTCATCAAAGGAGGATCCGTGGATTCATGGAATTTAGAGATAGCAGCTAGTTGAACTTTAATAGTTGAGACAGAAGATCCCTGATTAAATAGGGATGTTAAGAATTTCAAAACCTCTGGGACAGGAGCAGTGATAGGGTCTAAGCCCTTGAGTTGAGCCCAGATAGCAAACCTCTTCCACTTACTGAGGTACAATTTGTTAGTGGTGGGTTTGTGGGCCGAAGATAAAATGTGAACAACAAACGGGTCTAGTGTGTGACTTCTAACTAAGGTTGGAAGTGGAGGAGCCAAGCTGTCAATTTCAGAGATTGAAGGGACTGATGCCAATGTCCCGACTGATGGATTAGCAAATCCGGGATCAGGTCTAAGGTCCACGGATCGTCCACTGCATGCTTTTTCAGGTAAGGAAACCATATCTGACGAGGCCAGTATGGGGCAATCAGAATCATTGAAGACCCTAGCTGAGAAGCTTTTGAATAACTTTGGGAAGGAGTGGAATTGGAGGAAAAGCATAAAGTAACCCTGTTGGCCAAGGTTGTGCTAGAGCATCCATGGCTGGTACTTCCTGATGTGGAATCAAGGAGAAGAACCTTTGGCACTTGGTGTTTTGTGGAGTCGCAAATAGGTCGCAGCACGTACCCCATCTCTTGAAAACCTGGGCTGCTACTGTGCGGTTTAGAGACCATTCGTGAGGAGAGAGAATTGTCCTGCTTAATTTGTCCGCCAATACATTTGACTTTCCGGGATGTGGGTCGCTACCAAGAAGCGGTTGGTAGCTGCAGCCCATTCCCACACTCTCATGGCCTCTCTGCAAAGGGGATACGATCTGGTCCCTCCTTGTTTGTTCAGATACCAAACCACCGACATGTTGTCTGTGTGGATGGCGATGATGCCCTGAGGAAGAAACTTGTGTAAGGCCTGTAGGGATAGAAGTACAGCCCTCATCTCCAGCACGTTGATGTGGAGAAGAGCTTCATCCGGAAGCCAGGAGCCCTGAACTAGCCTGCCCAGACAATGCCCCCCCCACCCTATCTGGGAGGCATCTGTAGTCAGGGTAACCACTGGAGGGGGGAGAACAAAGGGATTTCCCTGATCCAAATTGGATGTCTGAAGCCACCAGCGAAGGTCCCTTTTGCATATATCCGTAATCATGATGTGATGATTGAGGGGAAGATCTTGAAAGGACCATTGAGTTGACAAGAGCCACTGAAGAATCCTCATGTGTAACCTTGCTAGAGGAACTAAAAGTACCGTGGCAGACATTGAGCCCAGAACCTGTAGGACCATCCTGGCTGGGGCTTTGGATCTCGAGATCAGAGCTTGAACTTGGCCCTGTAAAATTCGGATCCTTTCGGCAGGAAGAAAGACGCGCATCAATCTTGAGTCTATCTCTGCTCCTATAAACTTTATGCGCTGAGAGGGCAGCAAGACAGACTTTGACCAATTGAATGTAATCCCTAGGGAAACACCCAGGGAGATGGTGGCTTTGAGGTTGTCCATAAGTAGATGCCTGGTGGTAGCAGTCAGGAGCCAGTCGTCGAGATAGGGAAACACTTGGAATCCAAGACTCCTCAGGTGAGCCGTCACTACTGCCAAACACTTGGTGAACACCCTGGGGGCTGTGGTGAGACCAAAGGGCAGAGCACAAAATTGGTAATGACTGGCTCCCAGGCTGAAGCGCAGATACCTTCTGGACGCCTGATGTATCGGTATGTGATAATAGGCGTCCTTGAGGTCTATGGAGCACATCCAAACATCCTTCTCCAACAACGGGAGAATGGATTGCAACGTGACCATTCGGAATTTGGATTTCGTGACGGATAGGTTCAGTCTGCTGAGATCCAATATTGGTCTCAGGTCCCCTGTCTTTTTTGGCACTAAAAGAACCTGGAGTAATTTCCTGATCCGATTTGGTCTGTGGGGACCGGTTGGATGACTCCTTTTGTAGCAGCTTTGAAGCTTCTGCGGCTGCTATTTCCCTTTGACTGGGTGGTGGGTCCGGGATTCTCTTGGACGGAGGGGTGAGTATTTGAATGGGATGGTGTAACCTCCGGCAATTATCCGAAGCACCCATCTGTCCTGAGTGATTGACTCCCAGGCTTTTAGGTGCTTGGCAAAACGACACCCGACTGGCTCCGGAGCAGCACAGCCGGGCAATCCCTCATGTCGTGTGGGAGGCTGAAGAGCCACGAAAGGACTCGCGGTCTCCAGAATTGCGGGGGCCTCTGCCGCCTCTGGGACGGCGTCTCCCTGAAAAATTTCCCCGCCCTCTGCCTCTGGACGGGAATCTTCCTGCTGTTGGGGGAAAAATTTGCGAGATTTTCGGACCCCATTTTCCCCCCTCCTTTGGCCTTGGGGTAAGGCCGAAAGGGAGTGGAATAACGGGCCCCTACGGCAGACAACGTTTTTCCCTCTTGCTCACAGCGGGTAAGGGTGTCTTTCACCTTGGGTCCAAACAATGAGGACCCATCAAAGGGAGCGTCGGCGAAGGAAGACTTGAAGGCCTCCGCAAACTGACACAAGCGGAGCCAGGCTTGTCTACGTAGAGCCACGCCTGTGCCTGCCGCTCTACCCGCCCCTTCGGCCGCATAGGAAATGAGCCTCATGGACGAGTTAGCAATTGACGTAAGGATAGCCAACTGAGAGCTAACGGACTGGGCTAGCTGCTCAGGTAGGTTACCCGAGAGGGAGTCTGACAACTCCTTGACCAGATCCCTCTGAAGCCTAGTAAAATGTGCCAAATAATTCAGAGACCTTAAGGTAAAGGCCGCTGAAGTCAGGGTGCGCTTCCCGTACCTATCCATACTCCTAGACTCCTTATTAGGAGGATGGATGGACGTTGAAGCCTCTGCCACGTCCTGTTGTGTAGCAGATGCCACCACCATGGCATCTACAGCCACGCCTTTAGTAAGGAACTCCTTCTCGGGGAGGAGATAAGAATTTGTTTGGACGAGAAGGGACTGGTTCCACGGTATCCGGGTGTTCCCACCCCCTTCGACAAACTAAATCCAGAAGCTCGTCGAAGGGCGGAGATACCCAGGAGGCGGAGGGCTGAGCCCCAAAGGCCTTGAGGAGCACTGATTCGTCCGCAGAGGGGGGTTTGGACATCCAGCCGCCTCGTTGTTTGAGGATCTCTAAGATGTCTGCAAAGGAGACATCATCCGAGGACGACTTAGGGGACCCCTCCGCATCATCCATATCCGTGTCCGATGTAATAGACTCGGGGGAGTCCACGTGCTTCCTCTTGCACGATCTCTTCCTTGGGGGTTCCTCCGAAGACAACTCTGAAGAACCCTCAGGAGGAGGGGAACCCCCACTGGGGGTAACCTCAGGCCTCGGGGCTCCGCTGGCTACGGACAGGGGAACTGCCAAAGACCCAGTCTCCACGCCCAGGGAAGGTGCTGGTAAAACCGGAGAGATGGCCGAAGAGGATTTGGCCAAGGCACTCCTCATGGCTCTGAAAGCCGGACCTCCAGAATCCTGGGAGCGTCCAGTCTCCGGGGCCATGATAGTAGACGGAAGTCCCGCAGCCGAAGCACCGAGAGGGAGGCTCGGAACCGAAAGCATAGGTCCCGAAACATCACCCTCGGGTCCAGCCGAAGAAGTCCGCGTACCAAACTCGGACCCGAGGGCCCGGGTTGGAGTAAGGGTCGGAGCCGACCCTGAGATCTCCACCGGCTCCAAGAGCACCTGCTCCGACGGAGCCGAGGCAGTCGGAGGAGGAATGGCAATGGGGTGGGTCATGGTCATCGGCTCCGAGGCCAACTGGGTCGGAGCCGAAACAAATTTTTGGAAGACTGGGGACTGGAAAAGTCTTTGGAGCACCCTGTCTATATCAGAATCCGACATTCTCGAAGACCGAGAGGAAACAGAACGGGTTCGAGAAGACCTCTCCTCGGCCCCAATGGACTAGGGGACCGGCTCGAGGCGACTCGATGAGAATCGGCGCCGAGGAAACACACACCAGATTCCATCGGTGCCGAGGTAGACTTCAGCGCCGAGGAGGAAGTGTCTGGGCGGGCGACCCTTGTCGGTTCCGAGGGCAGTGGAGCCGACGAAGGTGACCCGCCTCGATGCCCCAGCCATCGGCTCCGAAGCCAGGAGTCGATACTGGAGGCATCGAGGCAGACCGTTCGACCTCGGCTCAAGTCTTTGGAGCCGAAGGAGAGGCCTGCCTAGGTCTCTTGGCAGTCGGGTCCGACGGACTGGTCGGAGCCGAAGCCCTTTTCTTTTTGGCAGGAGTCGGAGCGGAAGACAAGGCTTCTTCAAAAGAGGGTTTAATCAACCCTTTAAGAATCAATTTATTTTTCCTCTCCTGGAGGACCCTAGAGGAAAAAGCGTGACATACGCTGCATGACTCCTGCAAGTGCTTTGCCCCTAAACAATAAACACAAAGTAGATGGTCATCAGTTACAGACATCTTAAAAGCACATTTAGAACATTTTTTAAAGCCCGAAGGCCTAGGGGGTTGAGACATGATGTTAAACAATTTCTGACAGGAAATTTAACAACTGTAGATTCGCTTATGACAAAAAACCGAAGGCTTACAGTAATAGTGTAAAACACAACCTTAGCTGTAATAACCGGGAACTTTAAAACACTAAAAAGTTCAGTTATACAGGTTGACCGAAAAGGCCCTGGATTGAAAGGGGGGCCGAAACAAACTC
Source organism: Protopterus annectens (assembly GCF_019279795.1). Lineage (NCBI taxonomy): Eukaryota > Metazoa > Chordata > Ceratodontiformes > Protopteridae > Protopterus > Protopterus annectens. Next base: position 960,738,421 of record NC_056746.1, read on the forward strand.
TACTCAATCACACACAAGAAATTTCACTACTCAAACGTACACAAAGGCAGCAATAGCCGTTAAAACGGCTTTTGTGATATACAAGCACAAAAAACTGACAGAAAAAGTAGTTAATAAAAGCTACTCAGCCCAGCCAGCTCGAGACCACGTCTTTGCAGTTAAGCGGCAAACGAGATCTGGGGGACTGATGGTGGTGCATCCTGGGATATAGTAAGCTCAGCCAATAAGAGACTTCGCTCTTTGGCATAAGCGTGCCGAGTCGGAGCCGAGGGATCGGCTCCGAACCCATCATTCAGAATGTAGGCGAGATAGGATCACATAACATCAAAATTTAAATCCCAAGGCATGATCAGTTCTGAGACAGGAGGACGGAGTAACAGAGTGCCCTTCATGAAAGCCTTACAAAGTCTGTGAGCCATTAGGACTAGGCTCACTAGCAACATGAAAGGTAGAAATCGCTGCCAGCTGGACTTTTATGGTAGCGGACGCTGAGCCCTGATGAAAAAGCATAGATAAGAACTCCAAGACAGAAGCAATTGGAGCTGTGTAAGGGTCAATCCCTTGGGTATGGGCCCAAATAGAAAACCTCTTCCATTTGCTGGAATAAATCTTCCTAGTAGAGGGCTTATGAGAGGAAGATAAAATATGAACTACCTCAGGTGAAGTGATGAAGCCTAACTAACTACAAAAGTGGAGTAGCCAGGCTGTCAATCGGAGGGTCCGCAGAGGGGGATGGAGCTGCCCTGACATGTGTGTCAGTAAGTCTGGTTGTGGGTTCAGAATCCAAGGTGTGCCCACAATGTAGGGATGGAGAAAGGGGAATCAAACTTGATGAGGCCAGTGCGGAGCAATCAGAATCATTCTGCTTCCCAAGGATTAAGCTTTCTGAATCACCTTTGACAGCAAGGGAAACGGAGGAAAAGCATATAGCATATTGGAGGGCCAATCGTGGACTAGAGCATCCCTGGGTGACTCCCCCTGTGGGGGGATCAACATGAAGTAGCTGCTGCATTTGGCATTGAGGGGGCTGGCAAAAAGGTCACAGCAAGGCTGACCCCATCTGCTGAAGATCCGTTCTGCAACTAGACGTTCAGGGACCACTCGTAAGGCATCAAAATAGCTCTGCTTAGCCTGTCTGCTATCACATTGGACTTCCCCGGAATGTGCGTTGCCACCAAAAACCGTTGGGAAGATACTGCCCACTGCCACACTCGCATGGCCTCCCTGCACAGGGGGTATGACTTGGTTCCTCCCTGCTTGTTCAGATACCACACCACTGACATATTGTCCGAGTGGATTGCAATAGTCCCGAGAGGTAGAGAGCTCTGAAGTGCCTGCAACGCAAGTAGCACCGCTCTCATCTCTAAGACGTTGATATGCAGATGTATCTCATGCTCTTGCCACGTGCCTTGGATTGTCCTGTCGAGATAATGCCCCCCCCCACCCCATCTGGGAGGCGTCAGTGGTCACCATGGCAATCGGGGGCAGTGGAACAAAGGGTTTTCCCCTGTCCAGATTGTTGGTGCAAAGCCACCAACTGAGATCCTGTTTGCATCTGTCCATGAGCAAAATAGGGTGGGAAAGTGGAAGCCTCTGGAGAGACCACTGAGCAAAGAGGAGCCATTGAAGGAGCCTCATGTGTAATCTTGCTAGAGGGACTAACATAATTGTTGCTGCCATAGTCCCCAGGAGTTGGAGAACCCATCTTGCATTCGCTCTTTTCAGGGGGAGCAGGGCATGCACCTGTTGCTGTAAGACTCTGATTCTTTCCTGTGGTAGAAAGGCCCACATTTGAACGGTGTCTAACTCTCCACCTATAAAAATGACACGCTGTGAGGGCAACAAGACAGATTTTTCCCAGTTCAGTGTTATGCCCAACTGTTGACAGAGAGTGATGGTAGCGTCCCTGGTTTGGATTAGTAGATGCCTGGTGGTGGCAGTGAGGAGCCAGTCGTCCAGATACGGAAACTCTTGGAATCCTTGACGTCTCAAGTGAGCTGTTACCACCACCATACACTTTGTGAACACCCTGGGGGCTGTGGTGAGACCAAAGGGCAGGGCTCAAAACTGAAAATGACTGGCTCCCAGCCGGAAGCGTAGGTGACTCCTGGATGCCTTGCCCATTTTGATATGGTAGTAAGCATCCTTGAGGTCGATGGAGCACATCCATACCTCTTTTCCCAACAATGGGAGAATTGACTGTAATGTGACCATATGGAACTTGGACTTTTGCACATGGTTGTTCAGTTGGCTGAGATCTAATATGGGTCTCAGGTCCCCTGTTCTTTTTGGCACCAAAAAGAATCTTGAGTAAGTCCCTAATCCGATCTGGTCTGAGGGGACATGCTGGATGGCTCATTTTTCTAGCAGCTTTGAAACCTCTGAAGCCACGTGATCCCTTTGACTGGGTGGAACGTCCGGGGTTTTCCTGACTGGAGGGGGATCTGATGAAAAAGGGATGGCATAACCTCCGGAAATTATTCGTAATACCCATTGGTCCTGGGTGATGCTTTGCAGGCTTCCGGGTATAACGATATTCGATCCCCGACTGGCACCGGAAACACACAGTTGGGCCTCCCATCAGGAGCGATGGTAGGGAGAGCCGCGAAAGGAATCACGGTCTCCCGAATAGCGGGGGCCCCCTCTGCCTCTAGGGTGGCATCTCCCTGAATAACCTCCCCCTCCTCTGCCTCTGGAGGGGGGCTCACCTTGTGCACCGGGAAAAAACCTCTGTGATTTTTTGAACCACATCTTCCCACCCCTCTGGGCCTTGGGGTAAGGCCTAGAGGGATGGGAAAAATGGACCCCTACAGACAGAGTTTTTCCCTCCTGCTCGCACCTGGTGAGGGTGTCTTTCACCTTGGTTCCGAACAAAGAAGTCAGTGAATGAAGACTTGAAGGCCTCTGCGAAATGACAAAGGTGCATCCAGGCTTGTCTCCTAAGGGCGACTCCTGAGCTTGCTGCCCTACTTGCTCCCTCGGCTGCATATGAAATAAGCCGCATGGAGGAGTTAATGATGGAATTGAGGGTAGACATCTGGGCGTTAACCATCTGGGCCACCGCCTCAGGAACATTACCCATGAGAGTATCTCCTAGCTCCTTGAGGAGATCTCTCTGGAGCCGAGTAAAGTGAGATAAGTAGTTCAGCGACTGTAAGGTAAAGGTTGCTGACGAAAGGGTACACTTCCCATACCAGTCCATGGTCCTAGACTCCTTGTTAGGAGGATGAACGGAGGAAGAAGTCTCGGCTAATTCCCTCTGGGTAGCCACTGCCACCACCATGGCATCCACAGGGACTCCTTTGGACACAAATTCCTTACCCAGGGCAGCAAACAGAAATTTATTGGGTCTCCTGAGTATGGGTCCACAGAATCAGGGTTTTCCCACACCCTCCGACAAATCAAATCCAGGAGCTTGTCGAAGGGTGGGGACACCCAGGAGGTGGAGTGCTGAGCACCAAAGGCCTTCAGGAAGACAGACTCCTCCTTGGAGGGGGCTTTGGATGGCCAGTCACCTCTTTGTTTCAATATCTCCAGGATGTCGGAGAAACATCCTCAGAGGATGACTTGGGGGACCCCTCCGATTCCTCGAGATCAGTATCTGAGGTGAGAGACTCATCCTGGGAGTCTATGTGCTTCCTCTTGCATGATTTCTTTATAGGGGGCTCCTCAGGCAAACACTCTGAGGGGCCCTCAGAAACTTGGGGACCACTCGTGGGGGTATCCCTAGGCCTTGGGGCTCCTCTGTTTACAGATAGGTGGTGATCAGAGACCCGCACCTGAGTGGTAGGGGACAGAATGACCGACCCGCATGATGTAGCTGACGATCTGGCCAGCGCACTCCGCATGGCCTTAAAGGCTGGCCCTCCCAAATTTGAGGACTGACCAGCCTCCGAGGCCATGACAGGAGTCGGGGGTTCCCTGAGCCGAGGCACCGAGAGGGAGACTAGGAACCGAGAGATGCCCCGAGGTGTCCCCCTCAGGCCCGACTGAAGAATCCGGAGTCCCGGCTCCAAAGACAGAGATGCGCTCAGAGGAGGAATAATCAAAGAAGGTATCAGGACGAGCTCCGGAGCCGACTGGGACAGAGCCAAGAACAATTTAGCCAAAACCAGTGACTGAAGGAGTCTCTGCACCACCCTATCAACATCCACATCTGAAAGTGTCCTGGAGGATTTGGAGGACAGGGAGGGAGATCGAGATGTCCTCTCAGGTGACACTTGTCTAGTACTGGGCGATCGGCTCTGAAGAGGTTCCAATATAACTGGAGCCGACACTGGTTCCATCAACACCAACACTTCCTGCGGCCCCGAGGACAGTGGAGCCAAGGAGGTCGACGCTAGTTTGATTACTTTCTCCAGTGGCTCCGAGGAGACTGAAGGAGCCAGAGATCTCTTTTTTGATTTAGTGGATTTTGATTTTGAGCTGGAAGCAGAATCCATGCCCTCTTTGAATGAGGGTTTCAAGAGTCCCTTCAGAATTAACTTATTCTTTCTCTCTTGAAGCACCCTGGGACTAAAAGCATGGCAGAAGCTGCAGGACTCCTGCAGGTGGATTGCTCCCAGGCAATAGACACATACTGAATGTCCATCGGTGATGGACATTTTATAACCACACTTAGAGCATTTTTTAAAACCAGAAGGCTTGTGTCACAAAATACACCACACTAAACACGGGAACAAAATTACCACAAACCAACTGCACAAACAATCCTCAGAAGGGACACACACTAAGGTGACTAGGGCTAAAACCTCTAAATTAAATGTTTTAGACCAGCACTAGCACACACAACAAGGGAGACAGACACAAAAACCTCTAAATTAAATGGATTTAGACAGGAAAAACAGACACATGTACAAGCAAGGGGACAGACTAGGTGCTCTAACTGAAATGGGCCTAGCCCGATGGAACAGCTAGTGGGATACCACAAAAAATAATCACACTACAGATTATGCACAGAAAACACCAAACTAGAAATAGCTATTAAAATAGCTTTTTGTTTGTAACAAATTATCTCAAGAAGAAGAAGAAAAAGGGTACTTAGCCACAGCCAAAGAGTGAGACCACGTCCGAGCTACATGAGTGGTAAACGAGATCTAGGGATATGCAGCAATGCAGCATGGGATACCATCTTAGCCCAGCCAATAGAAGACTTCAAGCTAGAAAAGTTTGGCCGAGTTGGAGCCGATATTCGGCTCCGAACCCACGGGTAAGAATGTAGGTGAGATCGGACTACATAACATCTTCTGTTATTCTAGCAACTTTCTAGATATATAAGAGCAATATTTAAAATGCACCCCTATTTTCGGTCTTTGTCCCTCACATTATGTCAGGCTTTGTCCAGATTTCTTGCACTAAGATGTTGAGAGGTATGGTGTGAACATTATGACTGCATGAATGCGAATAATCCACGGCACCCACACATTTGCTTCTAGTGCTGCTCCATATAGCCACTTTGGGCCATGATGATATGTTGCATATATCCATATGTTCACTGGGGTCAGTGTTCTGCCCACACATGTGCCATGCACTCTGCAGCTCCCCATACAAGTACATGATCAAAGATGACTCTCATAGCACACCCTCAGGCAGCTGAGCAATATGACAAGTTTGAGTCAGAAACTGTTAACTTTATAAGTCCTAAAACTGTGACATAAACAGAGGTTTGGCCATAGCAGTGCTCATAGGTTCATAGGTTCATACTAGGCTATCTGCCCAAGGGCATTTATAAGCCTAGCCCATAGTTATTTGGCTTTCGCCACCCCTTTAGTTTGAATAAAACTATGCCTATTATTTTGCTGTGCCTCTGTCAAGCAGTGACACTGAAGTAATCCCTGGGGTATATCTGCGATCCCCCATCCATTGGTCAAGATTCCTCTTGAACAAGGCCAGCGAGGTGCTCTGCCTCACATGTACCGGGAGTTTGTTCCACAGCATAGGGAGTCTCTGGGTGATGAATCTGTCCCTCCAGCACGTTCTATTAATAACCGTGTCAAGGTTTAAGTCTCCGCCCTTGTGGTTCTGAGGATCTAGATTTTTGAGGTGAAGCATATTCATCAAATCAGGGTTTGACATGGCCTTATATGTCAGGCACAGGTCACCTCTGAGCAAGTGGTATGAGACTGAATAGAGCTGGAGTTCTTTCAGTCGGGCAGCATAAGACATATTTTTGAGACCCTTTATCCTTTTGGTGAGGAACTTTTGGGGCCTTTCCAGCTGCTGCAGGTGTCGGGTCAGATACATTCCGAATGGGGCATTGTACTCAATCATAGGTCTAATGAGTGATGAGTACAGGGGACGATGACCTCCCTTGATCTAGATGTGAATCCCTTCATGATCAGGTGGGCAATGTAGAAGGTTTTCCTAACTACTTTAGCAACATGAGTGTCAAAGCGAAGGCTACTGTCAACCTGGGTCCCCAGATCCCTGACGACTTCTTCTGTGCTCAGTGGATTGCCACCTATATGGTAGCTAGGGGTAACCTTGTTTTTCCCAAGTGTATGACTATGCATTTCTTGGCATTTAACTTTAGGCCATGGCTCTGGCACCAGTTATCCGTTTCTGTGAGGCCCTTCTGAAGGATATCTGTGTCAGATGTGTTTTCGACTATGGCCCAGTTTGCAGTCATCTGCAAACTTTGTCAGCCATAACCCTCCTGTGTTTGCTTGTACTTCAGAAAAGTAGATGCCGAACAAGAGTGGACCCAGGACTGAGCCCTGTGGGACACCACTTGTGACAGGCTTTGAGTCTGACATGGCTCCAGCAACTCTGACCCTGTGGGTTCTGTCACTTAGCCAGTTTGCAACCCATCTTGTGATGTATGGGTTTACATTCAAGCTGATGAGTTTTTCGATGATACCTGAGTGGGGTATTGTGTCGAAGGCCTTTGCCAGGTCAAGGTAGGCTGTATGGACTGCCTTTCCCTCATCAATGGCCTTGGTGACTGTCTCGAAAAAGTCAACCAAGTTTAAAAGGCATGATCTGCCTTTAACAAAGCCAAACTGGGTTGGATCCAAAGTCTGCAAGTTCCCTATGTCTTTATTTATGAGTTCCATTATGATCCTCTCCATGGCTTTGCAGATAAGGCTTGTCAAGCTAATGGGACGGTAATTTCCAGGGTCGGTGGAGGCACCACCCTTGTGAAGTGGGACCACAGTCCGTCGCCACTCCTTGGGTACGTATCCTGAGGTGAGGCTAAGATTAAACAGCTGTCCTAACTGCGGGTTTAATTCCTCATTGAGTTCGTGGAGCACACAGCCGGGGACATCATCCGGTCCCATGGATGCTGTGTTTTTTGCTTTGGAGAGAGCAGTTCTCACCTGGGCGTTGGAGATGTTTGGGGGGCTACAATCCTCTGGTATAGATATCTCTCCTTTTGGGGGGGGGGGGGGGGAGAAGTTTGCACTGAACCTGTCAGCCAGTATGTTGGCAATGTGTGTAGGTTCAGTAATCTTCACATCATTTTGAACTAATTCTGAGCATATCTGGGAGTTTCCTCCTAGGTTTCTAACATAGCTAAAGAAGGCCTTATGATTGTCTTTTGAGTCCTTGGCGATTTTTCTCTCAAAATTTGCCTTGGATGATTTTATGAGAGCTCTTAGTTTTTTACTTATAATGATCAAAGGTGTCTTACCTTTCAAGGATTTTGCTCTATCTTGTAGTAGCTTCCTCCATTTGTTGTAGAGCTTGTTTATGGCTGGGGTCCACCAGACTGGACGCTTGCCTTTGGTACAAAGAGTCTTAGTTTTGTTTGGGATTGCCTGATCCATGCAGTCCTGTAGGTGCTGGTAGAAGGCATTTGTAAGTGATTCAGCGGTTTGAGTAATGTTTACCACTGGCTCAGGGGCCATAAAGGAGACCACACTAGTTTTTAGAAGTGTGAAGTCGGCTTTTGAGAAGTTTTTCACTGTGGTCTTTTTTATTTCAGGTGGGGGCGGGATGAGGACCTCCAGCGAGATTAGTTTATGATCCGATCTCACCAGTGAGGGGTATACTTCCGGTGTTGAACATTGATCTCATCATCACGAACATGGGATCACAAGTAGGTTTTCTCCTCTTGTGGGGATGGTGACTAGTTGTTCCATGGCATTTGAGTTTATGAACTCCAGGAACCTTTGGGCTAGAGTGTTTGGGCTTGAGTAGTGTTCCCAGTCTATATTAGGGTAGTTGAAGTCACCTAGTATGATGGTGTTTGGAGATACATTTATCCCCTCCATTGTTTTCAAGAAGGCCATGTGAGGTTCCTGAGTTTGAGAGGGTGGCCTGTAACATGCTATAAATTGCAGAGCAGTCTTGCCTATGGTTAATTGCACCTGGATGGTCTCCGATGCATCGTGCGTTGCCACCAATCTTGAGGTGTGGGTGTCCTTTATGAATATGGACACCCTCCCCTCCTTTCTTGGTGTTGTCCGGATTTTGGGTCCGGAACGCATGATATGAGGTGAAACCTGCTAGTGCTGGGGTGCTCTCAGGAGCCTTGAACCAGGTTTCTGTCACAGCACAGACATCGATGTTCTTCATACTGAGAAGGGCCTCGAGTGCGTGCATCTTGAGATTGAGACTTCTGGCATTGAGCAGCATTACCCTTAGTTTTTTTTACTTTTTTGTGTTCTAGGGTGGTAGGTTTAGAATTTGAGCCTTGCCTAAAAAAGGCACTATGGGGGTGGCAAGAGCCTTTGCCAATATCCGGAAGCCTAGTTTGACAGGTGCAAGCCGTCCCTTGCGAAGCAGCGTGGCTTGTCCAGCATGTCATCCCAGGCAGACAGACATTGGATCCCCTTTGAATGACACCAGAATTTAAGCCAATTATTAAAGCTGATCATCTTATCACTGTATTGTGGCATCATTCTAGGTGAAGGTAGGATACTGCTCAAGGTCAGGGTCATACCTGCCTGGGCTACATAATCAGAGAGCTCCTCAATGTCTCTTTTCATGTAGTCCAAGGAGGTACGTCTCAGGTCGTTGACACCAGCGTGGACAATGACTGAGTCGTACTTGTACCTGCTGTTGAGAGACCTGAGTGCTTGTGTTATGTGGCGGATTCTAGCGCCCGACAGGCAGCTTACTGTGACCTTCTCCTTACTCAGTCTGGTGAGCGGGACGTCAGTGTGTCTGACTATGGAGTCACCTATGACAAGTATGTTTGGTGTTGTATTTGGCCTTAAGGGCAGTGACTGCTTTGCACACTGATTTTGTTGTTTATGTGTTGTTTGTGTGGTGTATTGAGTTTGCAGTTGCTTGGGTGTCTGCTTTGGAGGCCTCTGCTGTTTAGGTAAATTTTACTCAGAGCCTCCGAGTATGTCTTAGTGTGTTTATGTGTTTGATTCAGTGGTGTGGTTGAGTTATGTGAGACTGATATTGTGGTGTGTGTAGTTGCCTTCTCGTCCTGCCTGGTCTTGCCAGTCCTGAGTTGAGAGAGCTCAGCCTCCAGTCTGGCTAAATAGCTGCATCTCTCACAAGTGTTAGTGTTACATGGGAGGAGGAGAGGGTTGTCCGTGTACATGAGGCAATTGTAACATTGTCTCAGAATTCCCAGATTCACCAACTGGGCAGGAGAGGACGCCAGCATCTGACCCTTCGACATGCTAGAAAGAATTACGAGTTGGTATGAGACAGAAAAGTAGTGGGCTTAGCAGGGAAGTGGGCACTCCTGGGGGGTTTTGCTAGTGAGAGATTTGTATAATATAGGAGTGCTTGACCTGCAAAGAGAATGCTTATAAGACAAGGGATATGCTTATAAGATAAGTGCTGAGCTTTTTGAGAAGAAAAAGCTATTTGGAACAAGTGCTGCACTTTTTAGTGTAGGTGTAAACTGTTTAGGTTCCTAACAGAGCAGTTCTAAGGGAAAAATTGAAGAACAGACCTTCTGGAGCCAGAAAGAGTTTAACCTCGTTTAACCGGCGCTGCCCGATGCTGCTCTAGTGTCAACTCCGCGCTAAATCGCGCTAAAGCGTGCTTGATAGCAGGGGCTGGAAAGAAGCAGGAATAGACCCAAAAGGGAAAATAAAACTACAGTTTCAAGTCAGTAACCACCTCTACGGGGGGCAGGGAAGCTGCTCAATGTTAGTCACTGCCACTGATCAACAGAGAGACCCTCCTCCAGCCCAAGCAAAAATGGCCTCACAGAAACTTTCAAACAGTTCAGGAACAGCAAGCCTGTAACGGAACTTTTTTAACTCTCAGAAAAGTGGGAAAAAAGCAAGATTTTTTTTGTTTTTGTTTTTTACAGAGATAACAGAGGTTCACAAGTAATATCAAGTTATAACAGTGCAGTAAATGACCCCACACAAGAGTGCTAAGTCAAGGACAGAAAATATGCAAGTTTTAAGAAAAAAACGATTTAAAATTAAGTGCAAACAGGAAATTCAGCAAACAGCTTTTGGTTGTGCTCTAAATACAGCTACTAATACAGAAATCAAGTTCAACAAGCCAGAAAATGCTCAAGCTAGGCAGCTATGCAGAAAAACTTAGCAAATAGAGAAAAAATACTTAAAATCTCAAAAGTGGCTCCCTTCTTCTCTCAGCGTTTTTTCCTCTTGGAGGGTGCTTCACCAACAGCCAACAAGCCTGAAAAGACGCCCAAACCATGAGGCAACTAGGTTTTAAGAGAGGAAGATGAAGGAGTTATGGAAATGACCCCTAGTGGCCAATAAAACTACAGTTTCAAGTCAGTAACCACCTCTACGGGGCAGGAAGCTGCTCAATGTTAGTCACTGCCACTGATCAACAGAGAGACCCTCCTCCAGCCCAAGCAAAAATGGCGTCACAGAAACTTTCAAACAGTTCAGGAACAGCAAGCCTGTAACTGAACTTTTTTAACTCTCAGAAAAGTGGGGAAAAAGCAAGATTTTTTTTTTTTTGTTTTTACAGAGATAGCAGAGGTTCACAAGTAATATCAAGTTATAACAGTGCAGTAAATGACCCCACACAAGAGTGCTAGGTCAAGGACAGAAAATATGCAAGTTTTAAGAAAAAAAATGATTTAAAATTAAGTGCAAACAGGAAATTCAGCAAACAGCTTTTGATTGTGCTCTAAATACAGCTACTAATACAGAAATCAAGTTTAACAAGCCAGAAAATGCTCAAGCTAGGCAGCTATGCAGAAAAACTTAGCAAATAAACAGAGAAAAAATACTTAAAATCTCAAAAGTAGCTCCCTTCTTCTCTCAGCGTTTTTTCCTCTTGGTGGGTGCTTCACCAAAAGCCAACAAGCCTGAAAAGACGCCCAAACCATGAGGCAACCAGGTTTTAAGACAGGAAGATGAAGGAGTTATGGAAATGACCCCTAGTGGCCAATAAAACTACAGTTTCAAGTCAGTAACCACCTCTACGGGGGGCAGGGAAGCTGCTCAATGTTAGTCACTGCCACTGATCAACAGAGAGACCCTCCTCCAGCCCAAGCAAAAATGGCCTCACAGAAACTTTCAAACAGTTCAGGAACAGCAAGCCTGTAACTGAACTTTTTTAACTCTCAGAAAAGTGGGAAAAAAGCAAGATTTTTTTTTTGTTTTTGTTTTTTACAGAGATAGCAGAGGTTCACACGTAATATCAAGTTATAACAGTGCAGTAAATGACCCCACACAAGAGTGCTAGGTCAAGGACAGAAAATATGCAAGTTTTAAGAAAAAACGATTTAAAATTAAGTGCAAACAGGAAATTCAGCAAACAGCTTTTGGTTGTGCTCTAAATACAGCTACTAATACAGAAATCAAGTTCAACAAGCCAGAAAATGCTCAAGCTAGGCAGCTATGCAGAAAAACTTAGCAAATAAACAGAGAAAAAATACTTAAAATCTCAAAAGTGGCTCCCTTCTTCTCTCAGCGTTTTTTCTTCTTGGAGGGTGCTTCACCAACAGCCAACAAAAGCACTACAGAATTTGCTGGAAAGGAGTACAGTAAGCTTTTTGACATTGTATTCCTTTTGGAGTTTCAGAATCTTTACAGCTGAAGTAAGTAAATGGGGGATACTTCCTACACATGTTGGGGAAACTGAATTTTTTGCATCAGATGAGGATGTTTGTTGAACTACATGGTCTTCTTGGTGTTGTGTTACGAACAATAGGTTGCTGACTGAGGGAGATGTACACAGGCAAGGGTTGTTAATGTGCTATAAAGTATGCTACCACTGTACATCAGGTTTCATAGCATGAGATGTATTTTGTAGGAGGTTCAGCATACAGGACCGGTGGTAAGACCAGGGACTGTGGTTCCCTTTGTCATTCTGTATACTGTGTAGGTAACCGCCAATATTATCTTCTTTTTATGTGGAGGTGAGGGGGAATAGGGTTTTGAAGAGGAAAATCAATGCATCACTCTTTCTTAGTATCGATTGTTTGGTGAATGTCTTTTCAAGGCTTGTTGTTGACAGGGTGGTGGGCATTTTGACATGTGTCTCCATCTCCAAGGAGTGTGACTGGACACAGCCATGCTGTTCAAAATGTATTTGATGTTATGTCCTTAAATGAAGGGGAGGGGGCTTACCTTCTGATGATCACCTTCAATACTTATGGGGAGTATGCTACTCCTAAATGTGCAGCCCAGGTGTTGCTCAGTGAGTGCTGGGAGGATATGCTTTTCATGTTTTTTGGGATTGTTTTTGATGAGGTGGGGGAGGTTATAAAACCTATCATACCACTATGGAACATACAATATATCTGCGACATGATGTTGAGTATCAAGTTGGAGGAGAGTACATATTGATGTATCTATCTATGTACATCTATATATCTATATCTATCTATATCTATATATATATATATATATATATATATATATATGTATATATATATATATATATATATATATATATATATATATATGTGTGTATGTATATATATATATATATATATATATATATATATATATATATATATATATATATGTATGTGTATGTATATATATATATATATATATATATATATCTTCTTTTTTTTTTTGGCTGCTCCTGTTAGGGGTTGCTACAGAGGATCATCTGTTTCCATTTCTTCCTGTCCTCTGCATCTTGCTCTGTCACACCAGCCACCTGCATATCCTCTCTCACCACATCCATAAACCTTATCTTAGGCCTTCCTCTTTTCTTCTTACCCAGCAGCTCTATCCTTAGCATCCTTCTTCCAATATACCCAGCATCCCTTCTCAGCACATGTCCAAATCAACACAATCTCGCCTCTCTGGCTTTGCCTCCAAACCATCCCACCTAAGCTGACCCTTTAATATACTCATTTATAATCCTGTCCATCCTCATCACACTCATTGCAAATCTTAACATCTTTAACTCTGCCACCTCCAGCTCTGACTCCTATCTCTTCATCAGTGTCATTGTCTCCAACCCATATAACATAGATGGTCTCACTACCATCTTGTAGACCTTTCCTTTCACTCTTACTAGCACCCATCTGTCACAAATCACTCCAGACACTCTTCTCCACCCACTTCACCCTGCCTGCACTCCCTTCTTCACCTCTCTTCCATACTGTTCATTATTTTGAACTGTTGATCCTAAGTATTTAAGCTCATCCACCTTTGCCATATCTACTCCCTGAATCCTCACCATTCTTCTGTCCTCCCTTTCATTCACACACATATATTGTCTTAGTCCTGCTGACCTTCACTCCTCTCCTCTCTAGACCATATCTCCACCTCTCCAGGGACTCCTCAACCTGTTCCCTACTCTCACTACAAATCACAATGTCATCCGCAAACATCATAGTCCACAAGGACTCCTGTCTAATTTTGTCTGCCAACCTGTCCATCACCATTGCAAATAAGAAAGGGCTCATAGCTAATCCTTGATATAATCCAACCTCCACCTTGAAAGCATACACTCGTGCTGCAGACCTCACCACTCTCACACTGCCCTAGTACATATCCTGTATCACTCTTTCATACTTCTCTGCCACTCCCGACTTCTTTATACACTACCACAAGTCCTCTCTAGGCACCCTGTCATATGCTTTCTTTAAATCCATAAAGACACAATGAAACTACTTCTGAGCTTCTCAATACTTCTTCATCAACACCCTCAGAGCAAATATCGCATTTGTAGTGCTCCTTCCTGGCATGAAACCATACTGTTGCTCACTAATCATCACCTCCCTTCTTAACCTAGCTTCCACTACTCTTTTCCATATCTTCATGCTGTGGCTGATCAATTTTATCCCTCTGTAGTTACTACAGCTCTACACATCACCCTTATTCTTACAAATCAGTACCAATACACTTCTCCACTCCTCAGGCATCCTCTCACTTTCCAAGATTTCGTTAAACAATCTGGTTAAAAACCCCACTGCCATCTCTCCTAAACACCTCCATGCTTCCACAGGTATGTCATCTGGATCAAAAGCCTTTCCATTCTTCATCCTCTTCATGGCTGTCCTTATTTCCTCCTTGCTAATCCATTGCACTTCCTGTTTTACTATCTTTACGTCATCCAAACTTCTCTCTCTCTCTCTCATTCTCTTCATTCATCAGCCCCTCAATGTACTCTTTCCATCTGCTCAGCACATTCTCCTCACTTGTAAGTATGTTTCCCTCGTTATCTTTTATCACCTTAACCTGCTGCACATCTTTCCCAGCTTGGTCCCTCTGTCTATCCAATCGCTACAGGTCCTTTGCTCCCTCCTTAGTGTCCAACCTTCATACAACTCACCATAAGTGTCATCCTTAGCCTTTGCCACTTCTCTCTTCACTATATAACCTCATCTACTTGTACTCCTGTCTACTTTCTTCATTTCTCTGGCAATCCCACTTCTTCTTCTCCAACATCTTCCTCTGTATACTCTCCTGTACTTCCTCATTCCACCACCAGGTCTCCTTGTCCTCTCTCCTCTGTCCAGATATCAAACCAAGCACCTTTCTACACCTCTGCTGTGGCTGCCCAGCTGTCTGGTAGCTCTTCCCTGCCACTCAGTGCCTGCCTTAACTTTTCCCTGAACTCCACCTTACAGTTATCCTTTTTCAATTTCCACCATTTGATCCTTGTCATTGCCTTCACTCTCCCCTTCTTCTTGATCACCAATGTCATCCTACAGACCACCATCCTATGCTGCCTAACTACGCTTTCCCCTGTCACTACTTTGCAGTCTCCAATCTCCTTCAGACTGGTCCTCCTGCATAGGATATAATACACCTGTTTGCATCTTCCTCCACTCTATATGTGTGTGTGTGTGTGTGTGTGTGTGTGTGTGTGTGTGTGTGTGTGTGTGTGTGTGTGTGTGTGGGTCTCATGTACTGTAACTTGCTTGCCTCAGAACTACACACCTACTAAGTATGATCATTTTGATTTTAGAGACATGGTGGTGCATGGTCTGCATGACAAACTCAGGGAGAGCCTTGTCAACTTATGCAGCATTTCTAAAAGCTGTCATATGGTGTATGCATACTGCAAGTTTCCATATGTGGACACACATCATGGACATAACCATTCTTGTGGACAATCCTCATCAACATCCTACGACTACTATAGTAGGACAAGGACAGAGTCTAGCTACTGTAGCACCACCACCTCCACAACTACAACTACTGCTGAGGACATTTGTAGAACACTGTGGACATAGACATGGATGAGGTGCATGTGTTGAACCCTCCAATAATATATTCCTCCAATAATATATTCTATTATTCACACTCATGGAGCGCTCCATCTTCTGTGTTCATTGTGGATTGTGCTGGTGATAATCCCTGAGGAAGGTACTCCTGTGACTGGAGATATACATAGTCTGTGCAGATACCTCCGGCAGGTGTCCTAGACCTCTCCCACAGACCCAAACACAGTGCAGTACCTTCTGTAGGTGCTGTGCCCTTGTAAACACCCATGAACACCAACCACCTCTGCCCAGGTACACCATATTGGAAACACCACTCCCTGACTGACCAATCACTCTGGCTCATCACAATCACCAGAACAAGACTTGCACACATTAATCAACACTAGTAACTCTCCATATACCCATTGCTGACACCTGTCACTATGGCCTTTCCCATCTGTGCCCTGCCCTCAGTACTTTGTTATCGTGGTAGCCTGTATCAGATAGAGAGTGGTCAATGTAAAGCTACCTGATTGTATTACAGTATGCATCACTGTTACACTTTGTAATGTCTAATCTGGCCCATAGTTGTGAATCTGATGTTCCTCTTAGATCGTGTCGCAGTGTATTGCACCCTCCTCTGCTTTGTCTGGTCAACCCCTGTGGCCAGCTCCTCCCTGGCCTTCTCAACAGGCACCACATTTTCCTTTGCTGTCTCCAGCACTTCCTCCTTTCCTTTATCAATATCCTGACATAATTGTTTTCATATCAACTTAATGTGTAATAGTGCGCACTTAGCAAATATTTTACTGCATGTTGCTGGATTGTACTGCAGGATGCCATCAGAAAATATTACGCTGCATATTTATGCATCATCCTGCAGTGTACCACCAGAGACATCCACAGAGTGGAAGTGGGCCTTCATCATTCCAAACATACATTTAACAACGCTTCAGGTCTATGATAGCGCAGTGCTGTATGCATTCACTGCCATGTTATCTGGGTTTCTTATTGGTGTCATTAGTCAGGGCTCTATAGCATATCCAGCATCACCAATAACACCTCTGTAGGGAAAATCACCCAATATGAATTGATGATACAGATCTCACATGAGCCAGATATGGGAATTGTAAGCACTGTTTGAGTGGAACACCTCCATACTGTATAATGCAGACCATCTAGCAGCTGATGGAGTGGAATATCTTACAGCTGATGTTTCATTGTTCCAGTGTTGCACAGTATCACAGGGAAATGGGCTATATTATAGGATCATATGATCATAGGAAGTTACTAGGCTAATGACTCTAGGGCTCTTACAAGTCTAGCCAAGTTCTGCCCTTATTTCCATGATCAGCACCTATTGCCTCTGTCCAAGAGGGACACATGTGGAACCCCGAGATGAATTTACGCTTAACCATCCAATCATCCAGATTGCGTTTGAAGAGGGCTAATGAGGTGCTCTGTTTGACATAAAGCAGAAGTCTGTTCCAAAGGTGTGGTAACATCTGGGAGACACATCTGTCCCTCCAGTAGGTTCTATTAATGTCACATACCAGGTAAAGGTCTTTAGAGTGAGTAACCCATGTACCATGTGACCTGTGGATATGCAGCATTTCCAATAAAGCAGGGTCAGGGATTGCCTTGTATGTAAGGTAGAGATCGCATCTGAGTAGTCTGTATGAAGCAGAATAAAGTGACAGTGATTTTAGATGATCCACATAGGACAGATGTTGAAAACCTTGAATTTTCCTTTTGAGGAACCTTTGTGGTTTCTCCAATTGCTGCAGGTGTTTGGAAAGATACATACCAAAAGATTTGTTCTATTCAATTATTGGCCTGATGAGGGAAGAGTACAGTGAGGTTATAAGTTCTATTTTTCTGGAGGCAATGCCCTTATTTATGAGATTTTCAATACATAATGCCCTTCTTAGCACTGTGGAGACATGGTGATCAAAGGAATGGTTGCTATCAACCTATGTGTCCAAGTATCTCACCACTAAGTGCATACCTGTGGTGTTGCTATTGATGTGGTAGTTAGCAGGAACATTGCTCTTACCGAAAAGGATGATAATGCATTTTTTTTGCATTGAGTCTAAGGTCACGACCCTGGCACTAATCATTTGTTTGTGTAAGACACTCTAGTAAGATGTTAACATCATTTGGAATTTCTATGACCGCTCTCAGTTTGCAGTCATCAGCAAACATTGTCAGCCACAAATCTTTAGTTATACTTGTTCATAGGTTCATAAGTAGGTATGAGGCTATGAGGCTATTGGCCCCTAGGGCCTATATAAGCCTCGCCAAAAGGTACCCTGGCTTTCACCACCCAAGAAAATGATTTTGTATATTGTACTTCAGATAAATAGATTCCAAACAGTAAAGGTCCCAGGACTGATACCTGTGAAACACCACTGGTTACAGGTCTGCTGTTGGGGGTGGATTCCCCTGTTTTGACTATATGTGTTCTATCAGTGAGCCATTTAGCTGGGTGAGTTTGTCAATGATGCCTAAGTGGGGGATAGTGTCAACAGCCTTGGCTAAGTCTAAGTAGGCTGTATGCTCAGATTTACCCTTGTCCAGGACCTTGGTGACTGTCTCGAAGAAGTCCACCAGGTTTAACAGGCATGATCTCCCTTTGACAAATCCAAACTGAGTAGGGTCAAGTGTTTAGAGATTAGCTATATCTTTGTTGATAAGGTCTTTTTTGTAATTTTTCCGTAAATCTTAAAGTGTTTGTATTTCTCTGGGGTTTCTTTTTGTATCTGAGGAGGTCATCCCTGTTGAGTTGTGATGCATGATTGCTAGCAGTAATAACATAACCCATGTAATAGCCCCTTTCCTTGAACCTGTTGATCATATCATGACGAAAAGCATTAAAAGTGTTATCCTCTGAACAAATGCGTCTCATTCTGATAAATTGTGACTTCAGGATATTCTTACTAAGATACAAAAAGAAACCCCAGAGAAATACAAACACTTTAAGATTTACTACTACTTATGGTAGAAATACTAACAAACTAATTGATGCCATTAATCGACATTGGAATATTCTTTTAGCGGATACTGCTTTGTCTCAACATTTATCTGAAACATGTTTGTTTTCATTCAGAAAAGGTAAAAATTTGGGAGCTCACTTCAATCATTATAAGCATCACTCAGAATCCAAAAATTTACACATGATTCAAACTTCTATATCGGGGGACAAACTTGTGGGTTGTATGCCCTGTGGCCATTGCAGCAATTGTAAATATGTGCTGAAAACGAAACATTTTTCTAGCAACAATACCAGTAATATATATGATATTCGTTTTTTTTTGCAAATTGCAATACAGACTGTATTATATATATGGCCTCTTGTAGCTGTCATACATTTTATATAGGTCAAACATCTAGACCTTTCAAATTGCGTATCTCTGAACATCTTAGCGATGTCAAATGCAAGCGGCCAAACAATGCCTTATACAAACATACCCTCAAACACACCACAGCCAGTTTTCACTTTACAGTCATTGATAAAATAATTGGGGATAGAACTATTAAATCAGGATGGCATATTAAACTGAATGCAAAAGAGAAAAAATGGATTGTTAAATTGGGTGCATTATTTCAGCCTGGTCTTAATGAATATTTATGAGTACATGTATGCATATTCATGAGCTCACCAATGAAATCTTGTTAAGAATTATGTTTTACTATATAAGAACCTCAGAATGGTTATTTAGCTTTACACTGATGAAGGCTAGTTAAATACTATAGCCGAAACTGGTCTGTTTATGTTTTTGTGGTTCTTTATATTATAACTTATTGAACTATGTTTCACAGCTCACAGTTGCTGGCTTCTTCTTTTTTGGAATTTGCTAAATTATGAGCCGTGCATCTGCCTCCGTGCAGGTGAAGTCTTTTTCGTATTTTATTTGTTGACCGGGAAAGTCCACTGGGCCTAGAGGAGCCCATTTTCAGTGAAGGCCTGCAGAGAAAATCTCCACATTACTACATACAATTAACAAATTAAAACATTGTAGATACATTAATAAAATAGATGCATTACTACATACAATTAGTTAAAACAATTGTTGATACATAAAAATGGACAGACAGCAGCAAGGAAAAGACAACTGGCAGAGATGACATTTCAATTATACATAAAAAAGACAAAATTTTATAAGTGAAAGCATAAGTGGAAATAGAAGTATAAATGACAGAGTAGAAGAAGAAAGTAACTTAGCAGTATATGTGAGAAGAAAAAAGGCAATAGTATATAAATATGAGTGTGTAGGATTCAAAGTAGAAGGGTGTAGAGTACAGGGTGAAGCAGGTGAACAGACTGTAACAGGATGAAACGCTGGAGAGAGGAGGTGTGAGGAGGTACAGAGAAAAGAGTGGGAAGGATTTGAGAATAGAAACAGAGAGAGGTTCCATAGTGGGAAATTAGGTGTTGGGATTTTTTGTGGTGTACAGGAGCCTTGCCAGTTAGAGAATAAATGTAATTTTAGGGATTTTTTAAAAGAAGCAGACTTACAGGTTGATGAGAGAAGGAGGAAGATTATTCCATAACTTACAGACAGCATAGGAGTACAGCATTTGGCCAGCTGACAGTTTGGGTTTCTCTATAGACAGTAACATTTTGTTTTCTGACCTGAGGTGGCGATTGGGCTGGTACACGGTCAGTATGGATGAAAGGGAAGGGCAATGTTCAGGTTGGTAGATTATTTTGTAGGCTGTGGTTAGTTGAAGGTAAGTAAGATGGTGGTGGGATTCCAGCCAGTTTAGTTTATGCAACGAGGAGCAGTGGTGGGTAGAGTATTTAGAGTTTGTAGCAAATTTGGCAATTTTATTATAACAGGAATCAAGCTTACTTTTTAGGGAAGACTGTAGGTTGGTAAGGATGGGAGCACCATAAAGAAGAGTAGGAAGGATGAGGCGAGGACCTTTTTGGCAATGATACTGAGGAAGTATTTATGTCACTATAGGGCACCTAGCTTTTGATGTTTTTTTTTATATTGCTGTGGATATGAAGGTCAAATGTTAGTTTGTCATCAATGATGACACCTAGCAGTTTGGTACTAGGGATGACTTCTAGGATAGTATTGTCACACGAAGTAATTGTAAAAAGTGATTTGTCAATGGGAGTAGCTTTTGTGGGAGCAAATAATATAAGTTTTGTTTTGCTGGGGTTAAGGGCGAGGTGATTCTGGGACATCCAATGCTCAGTAGAGGTGAACGCTTCTTGGGTAAGTTGCTATAATTTGGTGAGAGATTTTGAGGAGGAGATGATGACAGAACTATGAGTAAGGGTTTGATGAAAGTTTTTGACAAATATACTAAAGAGGAGGGGACCAAGAATTGACCCTTAGGGAATGCCTGTGTTGGCAGTGATGAAAGGGGAAGAAGAGTTTTTGCCATTTAGAGGATTGCTGCCAGTTTTTGAGGTAGTTTGCAAACCATTGTAGGGTGGGGGGAGATATATTGAGGTTGGAGAGTTTGCTGAGCAGTAGGGAGTGAGAAATGGTGTCAAATGCCTTTAATAGATCGAGAATCAGAGCTGAGACTAAGGAGCCAAGGTTGTGGGCTCTATTTACTGTGTCTAAGAAGGAGATGAGGACAGTGTTGGTGCTATGTCCAGGCCTAAAGCCATTCTGAGTGGGAGAAAGCAGTTGGTATTTAACTAGATGATTTATGAGCTGTGTGTGTGTGTGTTGGTGCACTTCTCTAATATTTTAGAGATGGGGGAAAGAATGGCAATAGGATGGAAGTTTGAGATTTCAGAGTTGTTGCCGCCTTTATGTAGAGGAATGACAAATGATTTTTCCAGATATCTGGTATCCAGGATTATTGAATGGACCTGTTAAGGAGTATGCTTATAGGGTAAGCTATGGAAGGGGCTGCTAGTTGGAGGTATTCTGAAGGTAGATTATCAACATCATTTGTACAAGGTTTTAGTTTATAAAGTAGTTTTTGGATGGTAGATGTGGTAATGGGTGATAATGAGAAGATGAATGTGGAATTTGAGGTATTATGGGCTGATGGTGGGCCCAATGTGTCAGACTTGATGGGTGGGAAGGTAGTAGACTAGTAATGGTGTCAGTAAAGTATGTATTGAAGAGTGAGGCTAATTCAGAGGGAGTTTTATCTGGGTTTGGGTATGGAGTGCTGTTAGTACCCGGGTGGAGTAAGGAATTAATTGCTCCCCAGAATTTTTTTGGGATTTTGTTTGTGCTGATCTTGAAAAGATTGTATGTACTCTTTTTTTATTTTTCACCACTAAACATTTAGCCTGATTACGAAGCTGTTTGTATTGCATTAGGTTGGAAGGAGTTTTGTTTTTTTGCCAGGTTTTCCATGCTTTGTCCTTAGATGACATAACTTGCTTTGTGGCCTTTGTCAGCCAGCAGGCATCTTTTGATTTGACTCTCTTTAGTTTTGGGGGGCAAGAAGAGTTTAGGGTTGAGAGGAATGTGGAATTAAAGAACTCAACAGCATCGTTGAGTGGAAGAATTATAAGTGGGTTCCAATTTGTATTCTGCAGGATATCATTGAGGATGTTTTCGGAGAAAATGAGACAGATCTCTGATATATCTATATTGGTGAGGGTAACTTATCCATTACTAACCTCTTTTCTACTTTTCCTCTTTGTTTTCTTATTTTTTGTATTGTAAAATTTTCCATATATGGATGTCTTTGCCTATATTTCTCTTCAAATATCTTTGGTGCTGTTCTTTCTGCATTGCATTACATAATTCAGCTTCTATTTTTTACTTCTATTTGACTAATCTTCTGTTCTACATTCCATCTTTGTGATCTTATGTTTTTTTTATTGTGAAACTTTCCATATTTGGATGCCTTGCATTTATTTCTCTTTGAATTTCTTTAAATATCTATCGCTTGAATTTCTTTAAATATCTTTTGGGCTGCCTTTTTTATGTTGATTAATTTGGCTTTCTCCTTTGCATAAATATTGCACCATATCAGAGCTCTCTTTTTTTCCCCATGTCCATATTTCCTTTTTATATCCTTCAAACATTTCTAAATTTTGTTCTTTAAATTTTCATACTTTCTCAGTCGCTTCTTTTTCCAAACGACACAAGGTTTCATAGTGTTTTTCATGGATCTGTTGTATTAATGAACACAAATTTTTATTTGAAGTTTCTGACAGTTTATTTGTGGAAGTATTTTTCTTTCCTCTAATTTCTCTCTTAATCCTTTCATATATCATTTTTTCTGGAAATTCTTTGTTTCTTGCATAATAGTAACAATACATAATTTCTTTCTTATCCTCAGTAGTCCACTCTATCGTCTGTATGGCTCTTTTTTGGCCTATCAGTTTTTGTGATTTTTGTGGACTGCTACTTCCTTCTACAACAGGGGGGCCATCCTCCCCCTGGGCCTGGCCTAGCCCCATTGTAGGAATATTTCCATTTCTTGAGGATTCTACGCTGTCATTTTTTTCCATTCCTAGTACCAGTGCACCTACCAGGATTGGGCACTTTTTTTATCCTGGGACTTATGCACCCAGCTATCTTCTTTATTTTTAACCTACTTCTGTCCATGATATATGCTATATAAAATGCAGTCTATATATCAGTGTCGTCTTTGTGAGATTTTGTGAAAAACAGTGTTCAAATCATGAAGGTACTCACCAAGACTTGAGGATCAATTGAATTCCACCAATAATTATTTCATTTTGCTGATTTTATCATCTCTCCATTTGCTCCATGGCTAATAGTCTGTAGTTCTTTGAGTCATTATAAAATGCCTGCATGGTGTTGTTTCTCTCCTCAGTACAGCATGTGAACCACACGTTACTTCATGTGCTACAGTATGGCATCAAGAAAGTGGTGTAGTATGCTTGCGGAAGATACCTGACTTCCACCTACCATGTCACCAATTGATCACTGGAAGCTGCCTGCAGCCAACATTTTCAGAGTTACACATACCTTGATGTCCAAAAGAATGGGTATACCATGCATTCCACAAACCAGCATGTGACAGCAACACATTTCAACCAACTTCTGTACTGTGTCTCTGCTGGCCTTGTTGTGGTCAACTATCTCTGTTTCATGGAGGAGAGGACATGGCAGTCATGGTTAGATCACTCTGCAGTGCAGCAGGTGACAATACACAGCTAGGTGGCTACCATCTACAAGGATAACCTTCAACATTTCCATTAAAACTACTGTGATCTGTACCATGATTGTAGAATCTCTGAATGCCACGTAAATCGAACTCTGGTGCTTGTTCCTCATCACTCAGTTTTTGTACAGCTTTGAATCAATCCACAACATTGTACTCTCATAAGCATTTGCCATGATCCGCATTATAATAATGCTGTTCATTTCTATCTCACTATAATCACATTTGTAATGTGTACTGGCCACTGCCTAGCTCAACTGCACTGTGTTTCAGAATTGTCCCTGCCCTGTGCACTACCACTCATTAAAATTTCACCTATGGATTGCACTATTAGTTTCTGAACCCCACAGAGTGTTCGCCTCAATTCTGAATAAGAAATATTGAGAATCTGTGAAAGATATGTTATTTTTTCTTTTTTTTAACATTTGTTTACCAGGTCCAACTGGGACACAGCCCATCTTCATCAGAGGCCCAGGGAGAAACACTCCAGATGCATGTCTTTTGAATGTGGGAAAAAAACAGAGCACCTGAAGGAAACCCACACAAATGCAGGGAGGACATGTAAATTCTGCACAGAAGGCACCCCAGCCAAGAATCGAACCGGAGAACCTCTTGCTGTGAGGTGACAACTCTAACTGTTGCACCACTGCGGTGCCCAGAATTGAAGCAATTCTGTTTGTAAAATTTCCCCACAATTTGCATACTAGGTAATAGATAGAAATGTTCAAAGACTCCCCCCCCAAAAAAAATTAAGACAATGAAGCTCTATAGTTACAATATTTTGAAAAACAGAGCTGTCATACTTGGTAAAGAAGAAGCTTTAAACAAGAATAAGATCATGATGTGTCTGAGAAACTGACATAAAAGCAGTGACAAACAGTAAGAAAGATCTACAGGGAATAACAATAATACTCATGGCTAAAAGGTATAAGGGAAAAAATTATTAAGGGTGCCAAAACTTAAAAAAATAATGGTATGGTGGCATGTGCCACCACCCAGATGAAATAACTCATGACCTATAGCAGGATGTGAAGTCTACAACACAATGACGAAGTGAAGGAAAACTTAAGAAAAGCTAAGTGATACTGCTAACAGTAACAAAATCTTCTGTACTAGACATGCATCTGCCAAATGCTGGCATGAGACAATGATAGTGTTCATAGGGATCCAAGGACTGATGACTGCTGATGAAAAACCTTATTCGAATGAAGTCTAGAAAAGAGGAAGTAACCCAAATACAGAGATTTACAATTACAGTGACACTCCCCAAAGATGATATTCTCTGATATTTTCTATATACCTTGATTGACAGATAAAATAAATTTTTATAATATTCTAGGCCTGCTTTAAACCAGACTTCTGGAAGGCAACATAGGTGCAGCTACTGCAGCATGTGACACAAGAAAACCAGTAAAGTACAGTTGTGTCCTTCAAAAGAAATGACAGTTTAAGTATCCCCCTGAGCTGTGGCAGTGAGGTTAGGAGTGCCTAGAGCTGGGAAGTGGACCCCCCAAAGTCCACAAGTATGATGTCTGTGACCGACTCTCACCTGATGGAGGGCACTAGGGCCAGTTAAGCTTGCACCCCTATGTAGGAATGAATGGACCAATTGGTCACTGGACTGATGACTGACAAAATGAGGGGATATTAAAACAAGCATGCAAAGAGGACCAAGTAGGTGTTTCTAGAATATTTCTAGAGTCCAACCCTTTCCGAAAAGGCATAGATAAAGCCAAAGCCCTGGTACAGTGAGCCTTAACCCTGCCCAGAATCGTTTTATTGTGGTGAGAATAACAGAAGGTAATAGTCTGAGACAACCACTTGTAAATAGTCTGCTTTAACACAGGCTGTACCTTCTTCTCACCTTCACAAGAAATGAACAACTGATCAGAAGATCTAAACCATTATCTGTTACCCTTTGTACATATGTCATGCAGTAAGAGGTGCATATGTGCTGTAGACCATATTTAGTGACATCATATCTGATAAGCTAGTGAGATATCAGACTGCTACACATGTTATGTATAGTAGGGGTTATATTTGATGACATAACCTGAGTATTCTGTGGTTGTGTGTACAGTACTGAGGTCCGTGTACTTATGGTGATTGTCAACAGTGTGTGTATTGTTAATATGTACCTTGGCCTGTGCACAGACTGTGGTAGATGTCATTGTTCTTGGTCCTGGTCTATGGTCATTCTGTTACATACTGCTCCACTTTGGTAAATATTCATGAGTTGTTAAATAGGATTGGTGTATTTGAATTTGATTTTTAATTGTAGGGATGATTTTATTGGAAAATTAGTCTTTGATTAAAGTATAAAATCGGTAAGGTTTTATTAAATAGTTGTCTGATGAAGTCCTGGTGGAGAGGGACGAAAACGCATGTTTCTGTATGTCAATGTGAAGAGCGTTAATAAATTCTAATTCAAATTTTCTACTAAAAACAATTTTGGAAGTCTCTCTGTGACTCTAATAGCACTTTGGTGGTTTTATAGTCGTTGGTGTGCTACGTTCCATCCTTTTTGTGATTTTGTTTTTTGTTGGGTGGACTGGAGTTGCAGTTCGACTGTGTTTCCCGAACACAGTACCATGAGTACGGAAGCGCAGGAAGACGTGGGCCAGATGCGTAAGCTCATTGGCCAATTGACAGAGCTAATTGATTTACTTACCCCCTTGTGCCAAACTTTACTGCCAGGCAAGGCAGCGATACAAATGGATGGCGGTTTATCGGAAAGATCCATGGGACCAACGTCCAAAAGAAAGAGGGAGCTTATTGGTGGTGATGATGCAGCCGGCGACCCTGAGGACATAGAAGGGACGAATTTTAATCCCATGAAGACGCCTAGTGTGTTAGTGAAAGGAACTGAAAGAACTGATATGACGGAAAGGAACTATGTTTCACAGGGGGCTAGACCAAAGTCTTCGCTGCTATCTAAAGGTACTGTTGTTTTGGAATATCAAACCACTAATGAGTGGTTAAAGAAGGATTTTTTATTTAAAGATGATAATCAGCAAGCATATAGAAACCGTACAGAAGGTTTTTCATATGCAGCTAAATTAAATGAACTTTCTAAACTCATTACACAATACAGGACATTGAGCATTGAGAATGCATATCTCAACGAATGTTTAATTAAAGAGATAGTCCCTAAGGGGCTTAGGATGTATAAATATCCCAATAATGTGGAGAATGGTTCATTGTTTCATGAAAATTTGATCAAAGTGTTTAATAAATGTGGGCTGGAAGTAGTCCAGCTGATTATAGATGACAATGTTAGAAAACAGGAAATATTGGGAAAAGAAATTCATGAGCTAGATTTATGTATCAAGAATGATTTAATTTTTAATATTGGAGAAGAGAAAGAGAAGTATTTTAAGATTAGAAATGATATAGACTCTAAATGTGAAACTATTATACAGCTCAAAATGGGTAAACTGGATAGGGATATCAAAGAATACAACAATAATACCAGTTACCCTAAACCTGCATACATCAATAGTAAAAAAAGAATAAATTACACTTTCAAGAATCAAATGGTTCAGCAACAGAATTATAATAATGGAGACAATGATGAGGGGTGGGGGAGAATGGAAATGTATGATGAAGAATTTCCCCCTTTAAGGAACAATGGAAATGAAGTTCAATTACCCCAGTATAAGAGAGAAAATTTTCACATGAGAGGAGGGAGAAGGGGGAGGGGAAGATATTAAGTTGCATTCCCTCATCCATTACAAAGTTGAATGACACTCAAGACATTATTTTTAATAAAGACAAAGGCACTTATAGAGGTTTCTCTATTTATAATTTTAGTGATGTGTTGTTGACTAAGGATCATTTTAACTTGTTGAGTAAGGGTTTAAAGTATATTCCAAGTAGGAGAGGAGAAGTAGCAGGAACCATATTAGATATCAAATTATTTATTAGGAAAATTAATCTGGCCATCTTAACTACAAGAGCTGGATTTAAAAGAAATGAGAGTAAGGGGGTAAGTTTGACTAGGAGTTCTGTATATAACCCACCCCTCTTACCACAGCTCAAGAACTTAGAAAATGTACTTGAAAAAGAAGTTAGAAAAGTAAGGGGCAATAATAGGGTCAATTATAATTTGACAGAAAAAGAAAATGAAATATTAAATGAATTAAGATGTAATGAGAGTGTGAGAATCATGAAACCGGATAAGGGAGGGGGTATTGTAATCATGGATAAAATATTATATGAAGCTAAAATGAATTCTATTTTGAGTGATGATAGCAAATATAATATCGTATCAAAGAATGAAATTGAAATAGCATATAAAAAGATTGATATATTGCTGGAAAATTTGTTAAATGAGAAAGTAATTGATGTTAGGACACACAGATATCTCGAAAATAGAAATCTGAGAATAGCAACTATTTTCGGGATTCCTAAAACTCATAAAAATGAAGACAACCCCCCCCCTTAGACCCATAGTAACATCTGAGGGAGCTAAGACAGTACCCCTGGCTAAATATGTAGATGAAAAAGCAAAGCATATTTGGGTCGACAACAATATTATATTAAAAGATTCATGGGACTTTCTAAGGGAGCTCACTCCTGAAGTATATAAAGAAGACTTAATATTCATAACAATTGACATTATAGACCTATTTTCTTGCATCCCTTATAAGGAAGGGATGGACTATTTTGAGGAAAGCATCTATTTAGACCATAATATGACACACGAAGATAAGGTAGCTACAGTTGCTCTCATGGACACCGTATTGAAATATAATTTTTTAATATTTGATGGTGAATTTTATCAACAAATTAGTGGGGTATCCATGGGAGCAGCATGTGCCCCAACGTATGCGAATATAGTTCTTTCAAAATGGGAAGAAAAGTATGTCATTAATTCCAGTTTTAACAAATATTGGACACTATACCACAGATTCTTGGATGATATAGTGATTTTCTGGACTGGAGGAATACAAAAATTCCATGAGTTCTTTGAATACATCAGTTTGTCTACTAATTTTTTGAAGTTTACATATGTTATAAATAGGGACATTTTAAATTATTTGGACGTAGAGGTTACTAAAATAGACCAAAAATTTGAAACTAAGGTTTTCAGGAAAGCTACATATTGTAATTCCTACCTGCATTATAATAGTTCCCACCCCTCACATTGTAAGAAAAATATAGTCAAAGGACAGTTTGTGAGGGGTTCAAGGATGACAAGCAGGGACATAGATTTCATACAAGAATGTGATAAATTAGAAACTATGTTCCTAGAAAGGGGCTATCCAATTGAGTTCATTCGTGACATAAGGAAAGAAGTTGAGACTGGTAGGAAGGCTAGATTTCAACCCATAAAAGGAATAAAGGAAAACATGAATTTGAATGAAAATAAGTGTGGAAAAGGGAATGACAAAAATATACAAAAAAGATTAATAGTAGAGTTCAATTTCATTAATAGGAATATAAAAAGCGTAATAAACAGGGAATGGGAGAAATTTATATCCTTCACTGATATGGAAGAAATTAAAAATATGACACCTCTTGTCATATATAAGAATCCAATATGTATACGTAACATGTTTGAAAGTAAAATAATGAACAACAGAGAAAAATGTTATAGGAAGAAAGGCACCTTCAAATGTGGAAGGTGCAAACAATGTCCGTATATAATGAATGTAGAAGAGATCAGCATTATAAGCAGGAATATGAAATTAAGAGGAAGGGATTACTATAATTGTGATACACAAGGAGTGGTATATTTAGCTATATGTCAAAAATGTTTTTCATTTTATGTAGGGAAGACTGAGAGGTCCCTAAAAAGACGTATATATGAACACATTTATGACATTAGTAAGTCTAAAGAGACAACTGCCCTATATAAGCACTGTATAGACTGTAAGGAAGCTAACTATTTATGGTTTATAATAGAGCAAGTCAAACGGGATGTAAGAGGGGGCCCATGGGAAGACATTCTGGAGAACAAAGAACTGTGGTGGCAAGTGAGATTAGATGCAAGTAGGAAACCGGGTCTTAATGACATGGTTTCTGTGAAACCTTTATTAAAGTTAAAGGCTAATAAAGTATGAAAAAATTAATGAAGTCTCAACAAGAATTGATCCTGGTAAATAACAAAAATAATATTTTAATATATTTTAATACATTTTAAATATTTAAATATTTAAATATAATAATATTTATTATAAAATATATATAAATTAAATTTATTTATTTAATTATTTATTCATAAGTAACTTAATAATATTTATTTATAATGTTATACAAAGTTATAAATGGGTGAATCAATTTTTATAATTGTTACTATTCTTGTCAATGTAAAAATGAAATTTGTATGGTATAGCAGGATTTGCACACTAGATGGAGCTGTTTCACAAGAGTCTTCAAATGATCACACAAGTCTAGATACATGAATATGTATTAGATTTGGTAAATATTCATGAGTTGTTAAATAGGATTGGTGTATTTGAATTTGATTTTTAATTGTAGGGATGATTTTATTGGAAAATTAGTCTTTGATTAAAGTATAAAATCGGTAAGGTTTTATTAAATAGTTGTCTGATGAAGTCCTGGTGGAGAGGGACGAAAACGCATGTTTCTGTATGTCAATGTGAAGAGCGTTAATAAATTCTAATTCAAATTTTCTACTAAAAACAATTTTGGAAGTCTCTCTGTGACTCTAATAGCACTTTGGTGGTTTTATAGTAGGGGTTATATTTGATGACATAACCTGAGTATTCTGTGGTTGTGTGTACAGTACTGAGGTCCGTGCACTTATGGTGATTGTCAACAGTGTGTGTATTGTTAATATGTACCTTGGCCTGTGCACAGACTGTGGTAGATGTCATTGTTCTTGGTCCTGGTCTATGGTCATTCTGTTACATACTGCTCCACTGCATGTTACCCTATCAGCTTACGTTTGTAGGGCCAAACACACACATGTCCCATACCACAGACAGGCATCAGACCACACTGTGTAGCGGGCCAGTATATGTAGGATTAGTGTGTGAGTGGCACATATGAGGATGGTGTTGAACAGATAGTCCATATACTGTAATATTATGGTAGCTTACCATATGTGGCTGTGGCTGTGTTCACATTGGTTGTAGTTATGCACTTTCACACAAGTGTCTGTTAATCTGTGCTGTGACATGCCTGAAGAGCCTGCTATATATGCAGGTATATGTGTATTCCCCCAAAGGAAATGTTGGCCAGTATTGAGCCAGTATGCCTGTAGCCTGCACAGTGCTTTGTTACATGCCTAGCAGCTTAGTGTACTTACCCAGTGAGATGTCATGTCCAGATACTTGCCACATGTACTGCTGCCAGACCACCAGTCATGTATGTCAGACAAAGCAGTGGGATGCAGTACAGATGTATGTCAATAACTAGTGGGTAGTATGTAGCCATGGCACCTCTGCACCAGCGTATATTATGTATCAGGACAGACAGGGGTGTGTGAATGCATAACCTATGGGGGCAAATGTATATCAGTAGGTACGTGTTATACCCATCTACATGGCTGTTGACATCCACATTGTCAGGCTTGGTCCACATGTCTTGCACTAAGGGGTTCTGTATATACCTCTGGACTGTTCAGAGTGTGTCAGGCTGTCCACATATATTCGGAAATATCTCTGCTGTAGTCCACAGAAGCATTACTGTGCTAGCAGTGGTACTGTACTATGATGCTCTTAGGATGTCTGTCAGTAGCCAATGGCGCACATATTAAAAGCAGATGTGACCTCCCACACACACCATCTCTGTGAAGACAATCCCTATTACAGTAGCAATAGTCTACAAATATACCTGCAATACATACTTGCCATCCCTTGCACTATGAAGTTAGGACTATAGGGGCTGAGGTAGGTCTCCACTCCATGTTCAGGACATATGGTGAGCATATATGTATATATAATTCTCCAGATATCTATATAGATATATACACATATACATATCGACATACATAGATGGATATGTATATGTACATA
This sequence comes from Protopterus annectens, assembly GCF_019279795.1. Lineage (NCBI taxonomy): Eukaryota > Metazoa > Chordata > Ceratodontiformes > Protopteridae > Protopterus > Protopterus annectens. The sequence goes on from NC_056746.1 coordinate 960,770,062, forward strand.
GATATACACATAAACACTTAGATATATACATATACAGAGCAATATATGTCTACACATATACAGATACATATGCACATATATGTATGGATATTTACATATATATTGACAGTAGTAGGTATATCAGAATAGATATGTATACACATATAGTTACAGATATTTACATATATACCAACATAGCTAGGCATATCTGTGCACATAGAATGTGCATACATATATAGCTATATATGCATATATGTATATATACGAATATATATATATATATATATATATATATATATATATATATATATATATATATATATATATACATACATACAAAGATGTACACATGGCCATATATATGTTGCACTATGCAGGTGTGTATGCAGACATATGTATGGGTATACATGTGTATGTACATGTAGACATATACAGTCCTACTATACGTATACAACCATATTCCTGTCGTGAGTAAACCTCATGGCTGTGTAACCCTCACAAATGTATCTCACTGTATGTATCTGCTATGGGTACATTATGGTAAAACAACATATGTGATGAAACAGTCATATTAATAACAAGGACTACACAATGTAGGAACTAAAGGCAATTGTTCAATACTACTCAATATGTGTATTGACAGCTATATTGGTAAAACAACAGCTGTCTTCACAGTGGTCATGGTGTAGTGGTTAAGTGTTGTGACTTCAGTGTACAGGGTCATGGGTTCAAGACCTGCAAGGGCTGTTCATTTTGTTGCTGGGCAGAACAAGGGCTGTTAGATACAGAGTGGTTAAGGCAGTTTTGAGCATCTTTAAGCGTATTTGCGCGGGTTTGCACGACACTAAGCAGTGCTGTGCTATGGGTAAATGTACGGGCGCTTACATAGTGTAGGTTTCACTTACCAGTGTGCAAATCAGCTCAGCTGTTATATTGCAGCAATGTTGATACTTGCTAAGCATGGCTGAGCCCTAGTAACTAGGTCACACCACCCAGTCTGATAATCTGTAATAAGTGTATGTAATGCCATAAACAATACATGCGCCTATGTGCTGTCATTACAGTAGCAAGGGGTGAGATTGTCATGTGTGGGACACAGACATATATAAGGCTTGTACAGCACTGTTATCCATGTGAATGTGTTACATACAGATGTAGTAGCCCAGGGTACATGCTGTCACACTGGCATGTAGTGTATCATGGCAGTACTACTGTTGACAGTGCTAACCCAGGCAAGCACAGAGTGCTAAATGTAGTACTGACAACAGGCACACCTGCGGGCATAGCTGGACACTAAGGCATCCCTGTTGCATCCGTGGTGTGTGAGCTGTGTCACAGTATATACCCCTTACTGGGTAATGATTCATCATGTAGAATGTAACTGTAGACTACTGTCTGTACAGCACCTGTTAGTGAGGGCTTCCAACATGTAGTTATGGCATACATATTGTTGTCAAACTTCTATCTGTCAACACACTCATGCTACTGCATAGCTACTTGCCAAGCTGATGACTGTCAGTCCCTGTACAGAAGTGCAGATGGCAGGTATCCAGCTGGGATATGTACAGGCAACCTAAGCTTGATTGACACTGACATGTCTACCCAGCTGTGTAAGAACTGGCACATATAGGAGATGTCACCCTGTATGCACCACATGCCATGGGTACCTCTGCTACACTACCACAGTCAATAGAATATGCTTGGGTACAGGTCTCCATCACAGACATTAACCATGTGTTGTAATGCATGTTGCATACATGTCAACTTGATCACCTCAGTGGCCATGTGCAGAAGGCACCTGGAGGATTGGCTGATGCATGTCATTCTCACCCTGAGGGTCACCACAGTAGTGTATGTCGATAGATTGCCTGCTGCCACCTGGCAGGTGGCAGGATACCACTGTACACACAACCACTACACAACTCATCTCCCCTTGGACAATAGCTGCATACACAGCTATGACCACCTGCAGTGATGCACCCCTGTACTGACACAAGTGTATGTGTGCATGACTGAGTATAGCAGTGTCTGTGTGTTAGCACACCTGTACTTGGGAATTACATGAGGGCCTTCACAACCAAAGCAACACCCATTGCCATAATCAGTTGTGGCTGCTGCTGTATGGGACATTACATATACCCTGTTACGCTTCCCCCCATACCAGCTACATGAGCCTTGCAGTACCAGCACAACAGTGTTTTACAAATATTTGATAGGCATGGGATACCCATTGTGTTCTGGCATGTGTGTGTAGATGTGCATGTCGGTATATCTGTAAGGTACAGCATTCTGAGGCCACATACTCCTATTACAATACCCATTGTCACACAGTAGTACAGATAGTGTTGTTACTGCCCATAGGTGAGGCATGACAATGCAACACCCTACTATGCATGTGGCATGTGCATTAGATGCATATACCTGTAGTACCACTGTTGGGGTATACTATGGGTTGTATCGTAATTGTGGCCAATATGTGATGGTGGATATGGCAGAGTGTCATCATGGGTTTCAGGGAGTACAATATCCACTGGAGGATATGGGTGCTGTGTACACTGTCATTACACCAAGGTATACGGTATATGTCCCATGTACCACATTATGGTTACCACCGTCACCATCAACCATACAGGTAACTGATACCACAATCCAAGCCAGTTATGTATGCGCTGTGTGCAGCCTACCTGTAACACATTGGACACATGGTCAAGTTAGCAGTGGTAGGCCCTGGTATCTCGGATGTGTGTCTGACTGTTCATAGGTAGGTACTAGGCTATCGGCTTGAGGGCCAAAGCAAGCCTAGCCAACAGTGTATTGGCTTTCGCCACCCATGTATTGTTAAATTCCTGCCCCTCTATCGAGCAGTGCCCCAGACATAATCCCAGGGGTGAACTTATCACCCACCCACTTTTCAAGGTTTCTCTTGAATAGTGCTAATGACAAGCTCTGCTTGACATGGATGGGAATTTTGTTACAGAGCATGGGAAGTCTCTGAGACACGAATCTTTCCCTCCAGCATGTCCTATTTATTGTTGTGGTGAGGTTTAGGTCCCTAGAGCATGTGGCTTGGGGAGATTGGGATTTCTTCAAAGTGGAGCATGTCCAACAATTCCAGGTTTGACATAGCTTTGTATGTCAGACAGACGTCTCCTCGGAGTGAGCGGTATGCGACCGAGTAAAGTTTGAGTTTCTTGAGCCGGTCAGCATAGGGCAATTGTTTGAGGCCAGTGATCCTCTTGGTGAGGTATTTTGAGGCTTTTCAAGTTGTTGTAGGTGTCTTGTGAGGTACATCTCAAACGGGGCATTGTATTCAATGAGGGGTCTGATAAGTGATGAGTAGAGGGGAACAATGACTTCCTTATTTCTAGATGTGAACCCTTTTGTGATTAAGCGGGCCACGTAGAAAGATTTTCTGACTACTGTGGCAATGTGGTTATCAAAGGACAGGTTACTATCCACTTGGGTCCCAAGGTCTCTTATCACGCTTTCTGAGTTAAGTGTACTTCCCCCTATTTGGTAATTTATGGGTACTGTGTTTTTGCCAAAGGAGATAACAATGCACTTTTTGGCATTTAGTTTGAGGCCATGATTTTGACACCAGGTGTCAGTCTTGGTGAGGCCCTTTTGCAGGATGTCTACATTGGCAGGGGAATCAATAATGGCACCCAGTTTGCAGTCATCTGTGAACTTGCTTAGCCATAGACCCTTGGTGTTCACTTGCACTTCAGAGAAGTATATCCCAAACAGGAGGGGTCCCAAGACTGAACCTTGGGATACTCCACTTGTCACTGGTTTGGAGTCAGATCTGGAGTCAGCAACTCTTACCAAGTGGGTTCTGTCTGTGAGCCAGTTGACCACCCATCTTGTGATGTAAGGGTTTATGTTAAGGTTGGTGAGTTTATCAATGATTCCTGAATGAGGAATAGTGTCAAAGGCTTTGGAAAGGTCCAGGTAGGCTGTGTGGACTACCTTTCCCTTGTCTATGGCCTGAGTAACTGTTTCAAAGAAGTCTACCAGGTTTAGGAGACATGACCTACCTTTTACAAATCTGAATTGGGTAGCATCCAGAGTGTGGAGGTTACCTATATCTTTGTTTATGAGTTCCATGATATGTTCCATGGCCTTGCAGCCCAGGCTTGTCAGGCTAATAGGGCTATAGTTCATGGGGTCTGTGGTGGTTCCTCCTTTGTGGAGTGGGATAACCGTTGCTGTGAGCCATTCTGTGGGCACATAGCCTGTGGTGAGGCTGTGGCTGAGCATGGATTTTAGGTGGGGGGCTAGTTCATTTTGGAGTTTGTGTAAGACGCAGCCTGGGATGTTGTCCAGTCCCATGGATGCTGTGTTTTTGGCTTTAGAGAGTGTCATTTTTACCTGAGTGCTTGTGATTGCCAGGGCTCTACAACCATCTGGTATAGTTATAGGCCCTTTGGAGGATGAGGGGGGAGTAAAGTTTGCACTGAACCAATATGTTGGCAATATCAGTTGGCTCTGTATATTTTGTGCCATTCTGTTGTAGCTCGGTGCAGATCTGCGTGTTGCCATGGAGATACTTCACATAGTTAAAAAATGTCTTGTAGTTGTCTTTGGAATCTGTGGCAATTTTTCTTTCAAAATTAGCTTTGGAGGATTTTATGAGAGATCTTAGTTTCTTACTGAGGCTTGTCAGTGAGTTCCTCCATACCTGGGTTTTTACTCTCTTTTGCAACAGTTTCTTCCTTCTGTTGTAAAGTTTGTTAATGGCAGGGGACCACCAGATTGGCTTCCTTTTTTTGGAGGACAGCGTCTTGGTTTTATTGGGGATAGCACAATCCATGCACTCATGCAGGTGCTTGTAGAGTGCATTTGTGTAGGAGTCAGCAGTCATGACTGTACTGACTGTGTTATCCATCTGCAGGGGAGTCGCGAAGTTAGTCACCTCATTTTTGAGAAGCGTGAAGTTTGCTTTAGAAAAGTTTTTTACGAGGGTTTCCTTGTGTGTGTGGGGGGGTCGGGATGTGGATATCTAGGGTGATTAGTTTATGGTCTGATCTGACTAGCAAGGAGTTGATCTCGAGCGTTGAGCACCGGTCACCCATGTTGGTAATGACCAGGTCCAGAATATTGTTGCCCCTGGTGGGGGCATTGACAAGTTGATCTAGGGCGTTAGAGTTTATGAACTCCAGAAATCGTTGAGCAAGCAGGTTAGTACAAGAGTAGTTTTCCCAGTTTATGTTGGGGTCGTTGAAATCGCCCATTATTATGGTATTTGGTTGGATCCTCATTTTTTCCAATGTCCCCACGAATGAGGAGTGAGCATCCTGGGTCATGGTGGGGGATCTATAACAAGCTACAATTTGGAATGCATTTTTTACCTTGGATTAGTTGCACTTGGATGATTTCAGAGGCATCATATTTTGCAACTAGCTAGGAGGTGTGGATGTCCTTGATGAATATGGACACGCCTCCGCCCTTCGTGTTTCGGTCTGGGTTTTGTGTCTGAAACATGCAGTCTTAATTATAGCCTGGTAGTGCTGGGGTGCTCTCAGGAGCCTGTTGTGTGTCTGTTAATATGTATATGATGGTATGTCACACTACGTATTGTCCATATACACCCACTACATCCTCCATTAGCATACTGTACATGTCTGGGGATGTTCTGCATGTAACATGTAACCTGGGACACACCTCACCCTAAATGCTGTGTGGTGTGTGCAATGTAAGCTACACACTTCAGTATCACTACATAGCTAGTTAGGGGTCTAGTCCCAGTGTTGCCAAGTAACAGTGTGCGTGTATGTGGATGGGTCTACATCAGGTTGCAGGGTATACACGCCTCAGTGGGTCACCTGTCCATGTGGCACAGGCAATAACCGTTAAGTAATCTGTGACATGTGTTCAACTGTACCCCATATATGTCACAGCCATGGTGTCACCACAGTGCCATACTCCGTTGTGGAATATGACTGCAGACCATCCTCATGCTGACAAGTGTACACCTACAACACAAATGGATAACATTATAGGGACCGCAATCAACCAGTGTTACTAACAGCTATAATGCATCATTGCTGGATGGCTACACTACCTGCCATTTATGCATTACACTTTACTCCTTACAACATGTTACACTGCAATACTGTGGTACACTGTAGTACAGTCACCATGTGCATCAGAACCATATTAGCCTGTCCCTGCATTGATGGTATGGATGGCGGAAGTGGCACAGGTATCATCATATGCACAGGGCATCCTTGTGCTGACACATGCACACCTACAACACAAATGGATAACATTATAGGGACCGCAATAAACCAGTGTTACTAACAGCTATAATGCATCATTGCTGGATGGCTATACTACCTGCCATTTATGCATTACACTTTACTCCTTACAACATGTTACACTGCAGTACTGTGGTACACCGTAGTACAGTCACCGTGTGCATCAGAACCATATCAGCCTGTCCCTGCACTGATGGTATGGATGACAGGGATGTGGCACAGGTATCAACAGGGCATCCTTGTGCTGACACATGCACACCTACAACACAAATGGATAACATTATAGAGACCACAACCAACCAGTGTTACTAACAGCTATAAGGCATCATTGCTGGATGGCTATACTACCTGCCATATATGCATTACACTTTACTCCCTACATGTTACACTGTAGTACAGTCACTGTGTGCATCAGAACCATATCAGCATGTCCCTGCACTGATGGTATGGATGACAGAGATGTGGCACAGGTATCATCATATACACAGGGTGTGATGTTGGTTTGCCAGAGGACAGGGGTAGGCCAAACCTTTGATACCATGTGTGTGGGTGAGGGGTGTACTGTGGTGAGCTGGGCATGGTGATGTGGTGTGTGTAAGTATGGGGTTGCCCTAGGTGTGTTTGCATAGTGTGGGGGTATGCATGCACACAGTTCTGCCATGTGGCTGCTCTACACAGGTGTTTATGGACAGCTTCAGACCATACCTGATAGGGTGTGCAGTTCACTGCCTCCGGCCATGGACACTTGGACTGTGCCTGCCAGGGGTTCCATGGGCATGTCCAGGTACAGGCCTCAATGTGCTACTCTCACTTGGTGACAAATGTCCGCTGGTACCAGGTCCCTCCTGGGACTAGCCAGAACCATGTGCTCATGGCCGGCTGTGGTGTGGACAACGCCCCCCCCCACAGTGCCAGGGCTGGTACTGCCACTACAGGAGTCCCTTAGTGTCCTAGCATGTCCACGTTGACTACCAGCCACTACTGTTGCTGGCCTATGTCCATGTGGCCGTCACCACATTCCCACCACACGTTCAAGCATGGACAGTCTATGGCCAATGAGGGCCATCATCTCACCAGACCGTCTATCCATGAATTCAGTTAATCCACAGATGGCACTAGCCAGTTCACGGGCATTGTCATTCGCAGATGTGAGAGCAGCCCTCTGCAGCCTCAGGCCCTGTCTGTGGCAACGTTCTATACATGCCTGCGCCGCCATAACAGCCTGAAACATGCCCCTGCTGGTACCAGCTATGTCGCCTCTGCCAGGGGCATGATGTCCAGTGGCCCTACCACGAGCACCCTGAGACATCTGCCTATGTTGTGCCATGCCAGACATCTGGCTATGCCTGCTGTGATTGGACACAGTAGGCATGGTTGCCACACTTTCCTGCACACTGACACCGAACACCAGCTGTCCCTCTGCTATGGCCACTGGTGATGGGGGTGTGTATAGGCACTGAAACTGGTGTGGGGTTGGGGTGGCTAAAAAGGGGATGTCAAATGTTGGTGCAGTGTTGGCCCCTGACAACCCCACTTATGCCTCAACAGTACTATCATTATCTTTGGTGTCTGTATGGACACCAACATCAGATTGCATGCAGGAGGGACCTTGACCCACCTCGCCACCTGTGGGGGAAAACAAACACACTTTAAAACCTGTACAGCATTGCCTAACAGTACACACACACACACACACACACACACACACACACACACACACACACACACACACACACACCTCTGTAATACCTACCTGTCCATGGCTTTACAGACAGTCCCAGTATATGTCCATATGGTACACCATCCTGCAACACATTTGTTAACATACACACATTGATAACACTTTTTAACATATCAGTCCTCTAAATGCCTACACAAGCGGTCACAACACAAGGCCTGTTGCTACTTTACCTGCCTGACCTGTGTGTAGTGGTTTTAAATGGCCTCAATGCTGTCATTCGGTATGCACCCTTTGTATGTCTGGACATCATGAGCATGGCCCCTATATGTGTGGGCTACTATGTTCTATCCATAATATCATGCACTGTTGTGTCATGTGTATGTAATGTTCAGTACATGCCAGATATGCTGCTCCTTCAGTCTATCATGTGACAACTGTAATATTTGGATACACTCCCTGGTGTTGACTAGTACTTCCCAATGCATCTGTAGTGCTGCATACGTGGATTATAGGTGACCTCTAAGCTGAATTAGATATTAAGGGTGTACCTGGTGTCTATCTTCCCTCTGGAAGCCTGTTCCATGGGCTACTATGTTCTATCCATAATATCACGCACTGTTGTGTCATGTGTATGTAATGTTCAGTACATGCCAGATATGCTGCTCCTTCAGTCTATCATGTGACAACTGTAATATTTGGATACACTCCCTGGTGTTGACTAGTACTTCCCAATGCATCTGTAGTGCTGCATACATGGATTATAGATAACCTCTAAGCTGAATTAGATATTAAGGGTGTACCTGGTGTCTACCTTCCCTCTGGAAGCCTGTTCCATGCTACAGACCATATTATACTGCCAGCTGTCCTGTTATAACACACATGACAGGTATTCCTGGTGTGTAATGTGGCAGTCCATGTACATGTACTGCATGATCCCAGAGGGAGCTACTGCTGTATGAATGCCCCACAATCACACATGTGCATACATGGCCAGTTGCACAAACACACACACATGCACACAAGCATCCGACATGCATCAACCTCCCTCCACTTCACCAGAGTGACCCTACAGACAAACAGACTACCCACCAGGATGCACACACACATACAGGTGAGGTTGCACAATGAAAGTCCACACAGTCCTCCTATTACTCCTCTGTCAACATACATAACATATGGTACCCGACAGCATGCAGTGCAGCTATAGTCAATCCATGCTGGCAACAGTATACATGTGTGTGATGCATGTGCTGCGTCACTAGGTGAAGCCCCTTCCCCTGGATACCACTGCGCCCATGAATTAGAAGTTATGTACCTACCATAACGTTCCATGTTAGTTGTCTTCTCTCGCCTTCTTTCTTGCTGGATGGGTTCGGAGCCGATCCTCGGCTCCGACTCGGCACTTGCTAAGCTCGAGAGTCACTTTTACCAGCTCGAGGCAGCCCCATATCCCATGATGCAAGGCGGTAATTACCCAGATCTCGTTTGGTATCTAGAGGAAAAACTGCCTATAAAAACTTTCCACTAAGGAAGGAGAAACACTAACCTAAAAAGGCTGTAATGGAAACCAGGTAATCAAGGACAAGAACTATCTGGTGTCCAAGGAAGAAGATTTCTCCAGAGAAAAGGAGAGATCAAGGTCTGTCCAGGCTAGGGGGACAGGAGGGAGGGACGCAAGAAAGAAGGCGAGAGAAGACAACTAACATGGAACGTTATGGTAGGTACATAACTTCTAAATGTTAAGTTGTCAATCTCGCCTTCATTCTTGCTGGATGGGACCGCGTCCCTAGCACCTCTATCCTGGGTGGCTCAATGGAACAGACTCTTGAGAACGGTGGAACCAAAGCTTGCCCTGTCCCTGGAGGCCAAATCCAATTTGTAATGAGAAACGAAGGTATGAGGAGTGGCCCAAGTGGCTGCTGCACAAATAGTATCTAAGGGTAGTCTAGCCTGAAAGGCTGTAGAAGTGGCTAGACCTCTTGTGGAATGAGCTTTAGGTTTTGAATTCAGCTGTTTGCCCTTAAGCTGATAAATGTCAGAAATGGTGGAAGATAGACATCTAGATAAGGTCACTTTAGAAACAGGGAGACCTTTTCTATTTTCAGCATAAGACAGGAAGAGCTGATCGGACTTCCTAAATTGCTTTGTTCTGTCCAAGTAATATCTAAGTTGGTGATGAACATCTAGGTAATGCAATTTTTGTTCCGCCCTGTTAGAATAATTTGGAAAAAATACAGGGAGATCAATGGATTGGTTTAAATTTGTCTTAGAAGCAACCTTGGGCCAAAAGGATGGGTTGGTTCTCAAGGATACTCTGTCTTTGTGGAAGACCAAATAAGGGGGACGAACACAGAGGGCATGAAGTTCAGACACTCTTCTAGCTGAGGTAATAGCGACTAGAAAAAGTGTCTTCCAAGAAAGAAACTTTAATGAACATGAAGCAGCCGGTTCGAAAGGGGGAAGTATCAAGGATGTCAGCACTAAATTTAAGTCCCACTGTGGTGGAGGATCTCTAACAGGGGGTTTAAGATGGAACACTCCTTTGAGAAAGGCTTTACAAAGTTTGTGGGACATAATGTTGTGGTCTGCAAAGTCGACATGGAAGTTCGAGATTGCAGCCAACTGAACTTTGACTGTGGAAGACGAAGAACCTGAGTGAAAAATTTCCGCAAGGAAATCCAAGAACGACTGAATAGGGGCAGTAAAGGGGTCTATGTTCTTAGATATTGCCCAAAAAGAGAAGCGTTTCCACTTGCTGGAATAAATCCTCCTGGTAGAGGACTTAAGAGAAGCTACTATGATGTCTCTAACGGGGTTAGAGATCATAGGAAGCCTGGCTAAGGAAGGAAGTGGAGCAACCAAGCTGTGAGGTTGAGGGAAGGAATGGACCGGTACAGTTGACCTGAGTGGTGGGTCAGAAGATCTGGAACTGGGTCCAGATACCAAGGCCGCACCAAAAGATGGCGATGAAGGAACGGGAACCAAATTTGTCGAGGCCAGTAAGGGGCAATGAGAATCATTTTGGCTCTCAAGACGGTAGCTTTCTGGAGTACTTGTATCAAAGGAAAGGGAGGAAAGGCATAAAGAAGTCCCTGGGGCCAATCTTGGGTAAGAGCGTCTCTGGGGGGATGGCCCGGAAGTGGGAAGAGAGAGAAGAAATCTGGGCATTTGCTGTTTTGGGGTGTAGCAAAAAGATCGCAGCATGGGCGGCCCCACTTCTGAAAAATCTCCTCCACAATGGATTGCTTGAGAGACCACTCGTGAGGCATGAGAATAGCTCTGCTCAATCTGTCCGCTATTATGTTGGTTTTCCCAGGGATATGCATTGCTACCAGAAACCGATGAGAGGAGATCGCCCATTGCCAAAGTCTGAGAGCTTCTCGACACAAGGGATAGGACTTGGTTCCACCCTGCTTGTTGATGTACCACACGACGGACATGTTGTCCGTGTGAACTGCAATAGTCCCTAAAGGGAGAAAGTCATTGAGGGCTTGCAACGTTAAAAGCACTGCTCTCATCTCTAGGACATTTATGTGCAGGTGGTATTCGAACAGTTGCCACGTGCCATGAACCATCCTGCCCTGATAATGCCCCCCCCCCACCCGATCAGGGAGGCATCCGAAGTGACTGTGGCTACTGGGGCCGGGGGAACAAATGGTCTGCCCTGATGAACTAGAGGAGAGGAAATCCACCAGGATAGATGGTTCTTGCAGGTTTGTGTCACCAGAATCTTGTAACGCATGGGAAGCTGCTGGAAGGACCATTGGGTGAACAACATCCATTGTAGGAGACGCATGTAAAAGCGGGCCAGAGGAAGAAGGTTATGGCAGCTGCCATGAGGCCCAACACTTTCAGGACCAACCTGGCTTGTGCCCTTTTGCTGGATAGGATGATCCGAACGTGGTTTTGGATATCTAGGATTCTCTGACTTGTTAGGTTTGCTGACATCCGAGTAGTGTCTAGATTTGCGCCTATAAAGGTAATAGATTGGCAGGGCGACAAGGAAGATTTTTCGAAGTTGACTGAAATTCCTAAGTGACCGCAGAGACGTAGAGTGTAATGTCTGGCTTGGAGAAGTTGATGCCTGGTGGTGGCTGAGAGGAGCCAGTCATCGAGATACGGAAACACCTGGAATCCTTGACATCTCAGGTGAGCCGTGACCACTGCCATGCATTTGGTGAACACTCTGGGGGCTGTAGTGAGGCCAAAGGGCAGGGCTCTGAATTGAAAATGACTGGTCCCCAGCCGAAAGCGGAGAAAACTTCTGGAGCATCTGTGAATCTTTATATGATAGTACGCATCCTGAAGGTCTATGGAGCACATCCAGTTGTCTTTGCCCAGAAAGGGCAAAATCGAATGAAGTGTGACCATCCGAAATCTTGTCTTTTTGACAGACCTGTTGAGCCTGCTGAGGTCTAATATTGGTCTCCAGTCTCCCGTCTTTTTGGAGACCAAAAAGAACCTTGAGTAGATTCCGGACTCTAAATGATCTTTTGGTACTGGCTGGATGGCCCTTTTCTTTAGAAGCTTTGACACCTCTAATTTTGCAATTTCCCTTAGACCGGGTGGTACGTCTGGAAGGGAACCTCTTTCAGGGAAGGGGCTTTCCTCGAAAAGAATCTTGTAACCCTCGGATATGATCGACTGTACCCATTTGTCTTGAGAGAGGGAAAGCCAGGCTTCTGGGTACAGCGACAATCTCCCCCCCGACTGCCTCCAAGGGTGGGCAGTCGGGCAACACCTCAGGGATGCTGGAAGGGCTTGTCAGAGAGAGGTTCTCTGGAGCCCTGGTTCTGGACCCCTCTGCCCCTAGGGCGCGTCTGTTATTATTACCCCTCTGCCTCTGGGGTAAACTGACCACGTGCGTCAGGCGTGACACCTTGTGATTTTCGGAACCACATTTTCCCTCCCTTCTGACCTTTGGGGTAAGGTCTAGAAGGAGTGGAGAAATGGACTCCTACGGCAGAAAGAGTCTTGCCGTCCTGCTCGCACCTGGTTAAAGTGTCCTTCACCTGAGGGCCAAACAACGTTGTCCCATCAAAGGGAGAGTTTGTGAAGGATGCCTTAAAGGGGTCTGCAAAATTACAGAGCCGCATCCAGGACTGACGTCTGAGGGCCACTCCTGTGCCTGCAGCTCTACTCGCCCCATCGGCTGCATAAGAAATGAGCCGCATGGAGGAGTTGGTTATGGAATTTAGGATTCCCAGCTGAGAGGTGATCTTTTCTTGAGCCCCTGCTGCTGACAGATCCTGTACTACTTCACCTAGCTCTTTGAGGATGTCTCTCTGAAGTCTGGTGAAGTGACACAAATAGTTCAGCGAACGCATAGCAAAGGTCGCTAAAGAGAACATCCGCTTGCCATACCTGTCCATGGTCCTAGACTCTTTGTTAGGAGGATGGACTGGCACGGAAGGATCTGCAAGTTCCTTCTTGGTGGCGGCCGCCACCACCATGGCATCAACCGGGACACCCTTAGTAAGAAACTGCTTTTCAGCGGGGGCCGTGATAAACTTTGAAGGTCTCCTGGGGACTGGTTCCACCGAATCAGGAGATGCCCACGCCTTTCAAGCTATGACTTCCATAAGGGGGTCGAAAGGCGGAGACACCCAGGAGGTGGAGGGTCGAGATCCAAAAGCCTCCAGGTATACCGATTCATCCTCGGAGGGATTAATGGAGGGCCAGTTCCCCCTCTGTTTGAGGAGTTCAAGGATGTCTGAAAAGGAGACATCCTCAGAGGGAGATCTTGGGGACCCCTCCGACTCATCTAAATCGGTATCTGATGTTATAGACTCAGGGGAGTCTAAATGCTTCCTCTTGCAGGTCCTCTTACACGGGGGTTCATCTGAAGGATCAGGAGAAACCTCGGAAGAGGAAGTCCTTCCCAATGGGGAAACCTGGGGCGATGGATCTCTGGGTCCGGGAGCAAGAGAGCGGGAAGAGGCATCTACAGGCACCATAGAGGGAGGAGCTAAAGGAACCGACTGCTGGCTAAGCTCTGGGGCTAGCACACTCCTCATCACCTCGAAGGCTCCCCCTCCAGGGAGGGCCGAGAGATCCCGCTCCGAAGAAACAGGGATCCCTGGTCCCACCTAAAGGGAAGGCTCCGAAGCAGATGTCGAGGCCGAGCTTACCAAGGCCGAAGCTTCGAGAGGGAGAACGGGGTCGGACAAGATTCCGATGCCACTTGCCCCCTCGGAACCGACCAGGGAAGCCCGACGCCCGGATCCCTCCAAGGAAGGTCTCAAGGAGGAGATAGGAGTCGAGGACGATGGAGCCGAAAGGTGTGGTATCGGCTCCGAAGCAGCAACAGTCACGGTACCAATAATCTCCGGCTCCGAACTCTGTAGGAGAGTCGAAGGAGGAATCTCAGGGGGGTGTAGGATAGCTGACGTCTGATGAGACGGGCTATGGAGCATCTGGGCTAGTGCCTGTGATTTCAAAAGCCTACTCACCACTCTCTCTAAGTCATGGTCTGAGAGCCTGGACAACCTCGATGATCGGCTCCAATGGCTCCGCTCCGAAAGCAAGGGAGAGGCTGGAGCGGAGTGTATAGACTCCAAAGAAGGAGATCTAGACCTCTTCTTGGACGGAGCCATCGGAGCCGAAGAACGTTCGGCTCCAGGCGGAGCCGAAAACTTGTCGGCTCCGAGAGGAGACAAAGATATCTCGGCTCCAGCCGGAGCCGAGACATGCTTCGACGCTAGGGTGTCGGCTCCAGACGGAGCCGACACAGGTGCCGAAGCCAGGGTAAGGAAGGATCGGCTCCGGATGGAGCCGATGTCGACTCCGGCGGAGTCGGAACCAAGACCACAGACTTGGACACCGAAGCCTGGGTCTTGGAAGGCTTGGAGAGCTTCCCGGAGCCAACCTTAGCCAGGGAGCTCTCTGGTTTAAGAAGACCCCTGAGGATCAACTTATTTTTACGTTCCTGCAGGACTCTCTGGCTGAAAGAATGACATATAGCACAGGAGTCCTGCAGGTGTAGGGGTCCCAGGCAATAAATACAAGAAGCGTGACCGTCTGTCAGAGACATCTTCTGACAGCACGAGTCACACTTCTTGAAACCTGAGACCCTAGTATCTTTGGACATGTCTCAGTCCTAAAACACTCACACACACCAATCAGTCCAAACAAAGACACTAACAACTAAAATTATTAATAACTAACAAATTAGTTATTACTATAACAGTGACACAACTCACACACACCTGAGGGAAATCCTGACAGGAACTGTGAGGGTGGGAAATGCCTAAGGCCAGAAACACTGAAACTAAGTGAACTAAGGGGAAAAGGGTATGGAGCTAAGTGAATAAAGTACACTGAAGGATATAAAGACTAAAAGACTAAACATTAGAGTTTTTAGACGCCTAAAACCTTACAAATAGCAAGAAAAAATCACTTACCAGGAGCTGGTAAAAAGAATGACCTCATTAGCGAAGCGGCAAACGAGATCTGGGTAATTACCGCCTTGCATCATGGGATATGGGGCTGCCTCGAACTGGTAAAAGTGACTCTCGAGCTTAGCAAGTGCCAAGTTGGAGCCAAGGATCGGCTCCGAACCCATCCAGCAAGAATGAAGGTGAGATTGACAACATCACGGTATTTCTGTGCACCTGTTCTGCACCCTGCCATGTACTGTGCACCACACCTCACAGGTGTACATCCCATTGCTGAATGTGTACTACTGTGTCAGTTATGTCACCTTTAATGCTCACAGCCCCTATGTTTTCCAGCAACACAAACCTGGTATGATATGTGGACAGATGTCATTTGTGGATGCCTGATGCACAGCTCTCAACATCAGCGGACCATGTATTACCAATCCAATATTCTTACACTGACAACCATCAGAGCATACCATGGCTATATGGGGTGTACACATCTTTATTGATTTGACCCACCCATCGTTGATTGGCCATGGGACCACATCACCACATATCTTAGCAGTACATGAGCCTGATATGTGACATATGTCCTGTACTTTCACATGCAGTGTCTACAGATTGTGTTAGGTGGGTGGCTGCTGAACGCAATGCATACACACCAAGTGGGAATATGTGTGCACACCCTTATCATGACAGTTTATCGCACCTCTTGTGTGTACTACAGCAGTCACTACTCCTGGCAGGGGCATACCAGTGTGGGCCATCTGCATTTGCCATTGTTTGTTCTGTCTGCCCTACACATGTCCCCCTATTCTGCATGACTGCAAGGTCTACTCATGTTCACATCCCATGGTGTTCACACACTGCTGTCACTATTGCTGTTTGGGTAGGGTTACGGCTGCCACAGGTCCTGAACCTGACTATGTGCAGATAGAGCCATTCCTAGCATCCTTAGAATCCCTGCTGCAGCACACTGGTGTGTCATGCTGACACTCCCCCTCCTTCAGCCTTTTTGCAGATGCATGACAAGTAAGCCCTACACGTGTGTCACTTTGCAGTGCCCCATACACTGAACATCACGTTACAGCCTTGTCCCAGCTGATAATGTGGACTACTGTAATGCCTTATGCCACAGTGTATCTCTGCAGCAGTTACCATTGTCCTACATGTATATACACTGGTGTTGCACTGTATATGGGTGTTGTTCTGAACATGTCCCTACTGTAGGTCATGTCTCCCGCCATTATGTGACTGCCTGTGGACACATTCTGCAATGACAGGATGTTAGTTTTGTTAGTTATCATGCAGGTGTCTGACATATCCTTACAATACCCCATCATGGTCACCTCTGTGACATCATGCATTTCACAGCAACAATACGTGCACATGTACAGCATGCATTCTGGGTAGGCGTGTTAGATGTGTGCATGGAATATTACATTTACATTACATGCCCGGTGTGTTGGCAAGCATCTACATAAAACATACTCACTAGCTACAGGCTGCTGCCTTGGTGGTATCCCGGAGGGACCTACATAAGAGGGTGAGAGATGCAATGTCAATGGCCACACCTGTGGTAGTGCTACAGGGTGGGTGCAGTACTACAATACATCAATGGTACATTTCCACAATACTACCACATCTGGACATCTGTTTATCACTACTATGCAGCAACACAATATATCTATGACATGTCAGATATGCATGATCTACCTGCATGTATAGGCAACAGTGGTCTACTAATGTGTCCTGTGTCCTTACCTGCACAATCCTCCGCCAGTGTGTGGGTGGCACGCACCTCCACAAAAGTGTCTGGCTGTTGGTAGCTGGCCGAGGAGCTCCTCCACATGTGTCTGGGGGGATGGATGGCATGCCCCCCCCCCCCGTGGCAAGGTGATATTCCCTGACTGCAGCAAGATGCCAACGGGCATGGTGAAGCAGGTCAGTACAATGATGCCGGACCTGCTCATAACTGCAATTGTGCAATCCGATATCAATGACCCTGTGGACTAGGTTGTTCCACAAGACGGTCCACTCCTACTGGTCATGGGCGGCCCTGCCAAACAGCACAAGGCAGTGCTGGATTAAATATGTGATCAGCACTTCATTTTCAGCTGCTGAATATGTTGGCAGACGTGCATGTGACATCTTGGCTGAAAGACATAAAGATGGAAACAGGTCTGAGCAACTCATACAGCAAGGTTACCACAGTTCTTAATACACATCTCTGTCACCCCCCCCACCATATCAGCTACAACAAACTGTACACACAACTCATTAGGTATGGCTACAGCTTACATACCAGTGGGACAGATGTTGTATTGTACCACACTTTCTGCTATGTGAATGTAGCCATTTTCCCTGTGTGGACACTATCATTGCTGGCCTGTTACAGACTATTGACCTGCATGCCATTGTCAGGGCCACTATAGTTCCATATATGCCTGTGGTATGGCTGCTTTGTGACTGCTGCACATCTGACATTCTGTGTTATTGGGGATATCTATGCATGCTGTTGGACATGTTCTGGGATTGTGTAGACTATTACTACCAACATTTGTTCTATAACAGTGACACAATAACATGTATATGTACTATTGCCCAGCAGAACCACCTCTCCAAACCCATCTGCTCATGTTTCCTGGCCACATCACATGTGTGTCCCACCCTTGGGCCTCCTCATGTACTGGTCCAGCAGTACCGTCAGGTGGAACCAACCCAGGGGATGTTGCCCCCCCGGGGGTGCACACAGACATGTTTCTGTCCCCAGAGGTCAGGTCCAGGGTCTGTTCTATAACAGGGTCCACAGACACATGTGGGATGTGCTACATCACTCTGACGCACCCAGTACACATTCATAGGGCTGACATGGTCCTCCTGCTCAGTCTCCAGGCCAGGCACCTTCAGGACGTAGACTGCTGTTGTGAGTAGAGTGGGTGGTAGGCTAGTTCCCACTGTATCCATATTGGGGCCCATGGGGCGTCCACATCACAGACCACACACACCATCCAGGGTGTTTACCCACCACATGTGTCACATATCACCCCTGTAGACTGTTCGCTATATCTACCAACCCTGACCATCTCCACAACTATACATGCCATACTTCCCCATATTCCCATTCCATACTTTACAGACGAGGGCAATGTAGTCCCAACAAGGGGTTAACATGTGACATACCCGTCCATGTTGCATACACTGCCACCTGAAGATATCTGTGTTTATTGCTGTGTGTATTGCTATGTGTGCTGTTTCCTCACACATAGCATGCATCACTGTGGTAGTAATACAGGGGACATGTATTTACATACATATATCTTTGTGTGTGTGTTTGTATATATATATATATATATATATATATATATATATGTAGATGTGCATATTGGCATATATCTATATATGTGTAGATATATGTGATGTATATATGTGCTCATATATATGTCTACACATGGATATCTTTATATTTGTGGACATACGTGTTGATATTATATATATATATATATATATATATATATATATATATATATATATATATATATGTTCATATATTATATATGTGTACATTTGTACACATATGCATACCTATATGTGGGGTAAATTCAGACATCAGGTCCACAGTCTCACAACACCTTCCTGCACAGCTGCACTGTCCTGCCTTGCTACAACACAGGCAGGTGCCATATATGGGCACAGCCTGACATTAGGGGGGTATATGTAGGACCAGTTTGCAGGTAACCCTATTACACACCTATGGCATTCCTGCATGCTACATCACAGATTAACCTGAGTATCCTGCAAGGGGTAGGCTGTGTATCCCATGTGTCCATCATAATGGCATTACTTCCACCACCAGCTATTGGCCACATAATATACATACTTCCCATTACACAACACACACTATGATGACTTAAATCTTGTCAGTCAGTGCTGATCTGCACAGTTGACGGCTATGGCCCACTACCCATAGGGACAGACACTATTGTCCAGAGCAGTTGTTCAGTTCAACATCATTACAACAGCACCTGATGGCACATACAAATCATTCCACATCATCTAACCCATTATTATGGACCAAGTACTACATTCAATTACATGAATATATGCTTCACATACCTGTTATGGGAATGATGTCTGTTCTGGATACTTTCCAGGATGTAAGTAATGTTTTTTTTTTTTTTTTTTTGCTGTGGCTTTGGCTTTCACTTCCACTTTCTCTCTCTCTCTCTCTCTCTCTCTCTCTCAGGCTCTCTCCAGTAAATGAATTGAGCTGCTTTGAATAGATTGCCGCATGGATTTTGTAGGTGAGGCACATGATCAGGTGATGGCCTCTGCACCAATCAGTGTCCTCCACTTGCTGCCTGGATGCAGCTTGCTGTGTAGTACTTCCAATTACCACTGTCATGGCAACCACCTAATGTAAATTCCTACATCATGTGGGTGTGGTCCCTTTACCTTTCCTGTGTGAGGACATCCTTCCTGTGTGTGGGCATCAGTGTTACAGACAGCAGGTAGCAATGCCTCTTACAGGAGAACCTGCACACTCAGGCCAGCTACATATTTGTAGGAGGTTCCAGAACTACAGACAGTTGTTGTATGCATTGTATAGTACTGGTGTTACAGGATTTGTGTGTACATACTAGTTTAACTTGGAATGCAGTCTATCTGCATAGCTCTCAACTGTGGGCCTATCCTCTTGATGGCCAGAGGTGTGCCTATTATGTTTTGTCTGTCCACCACACAGGCCTTGTGTCAGATAATTCATTGGCAGTGTGTGTGTTGAGTACTATCAGTACATGGCTGCATCCATTTCTGTTTCTAACTTCAAATTCCTGACTAAGGGTATGTTGCAGACTATCCTGTAACACCAGCAACATGCTTAGTGTATGCCAACAGTTTTCCACATATGGGCCTGTGTTCCAGCCTCTGTCCTCCACCTACATAACAGGCTTTGCACATATGACATGCTGTCAGGGGTTGTTCTGTAGTGGGTTGTGAGCATGTCATGCTACCATTCCTGCCATCAGTCCACTGCTGTTGTGTCCCCCACACATACGGTGGGGTTGGTTCCATATATGTGTGGGCTTCACCTACACAATACATGTGTGCCCATATGCACTCCAGAGTCCAGTGTATGTAACAGTGGTATGGGACCCTGTATTATTGAGTCTAGGGGGGATGCACCAAAACTAACCTAGGCTGTTACAACATGTGGGGGTATCAGGGGTAAGCTGCCTTAAGGTATCTGGATGTACATTACCATACAATCCACCTTGGGTAAATGCAGGCCTACTGCCTCCTGCCATACAGACTGTTCTATTTGTCAGTGTGCTTGTGATGGTGTCAGTTATGCCTTGTTATGTAACAGTTACATCCCATTGTGTCAACTGAGGTTTTTACCCCCTAGGGATTGTGTACAGAGTGTAGATAGAGGCTGCTGAACTATACATCTGCATTACTTACTGTTGATTGTTTGGTATCCTGTGGCCCACTCTGTCTTTACTATTGTACTACTTGAAGGCCTCGGCCTGGACAGCAACATTTGTAAACCTTTCCAGACTACTGTATTAGTATAACTGTTTCACAGTTGCATTACTCTGTTTATATGGATGTCAGTGTCTAAATAGCTATATGACATGGCATATACAACTGTAATAGTACACAAATAAAGCTTTCCCATGTATGCAAACCTGTGTGTGGTGTTATATCCTTTGACCTCTCTGTGGGTATATGTTGCAGGCAACAATTGTCATTTGTATGGGTGACTCATACAGCGTCCAGTTGGTAAGGTGGTAACTGTAGGCTTAGTGGCTGTTCCATATCGTGTACACCTTCTACATATGTATCTTACTATACATATCTCTGTGTATGTATGTGTAGCTACATATATATATATATATATATGTATATGTATATATATATATATATATATATATATATATATATATATATATATATATATATATATATATATATCTGTATCTGCATATATGTGTCTGTGTATATGTATCCTAGAGATGTTGATTGCTTCCACATTGTACATTCTCTATGGGAGCCAGACTGTACATCATGATATGTTACTGATACCAGCCTGACATCATACAGGTGGGATGGAGTACTGTTAACATCTTGTGCCCATGTCGTGTCAGGTCCTGGTTATGATATCTGATGTATTGCAGGGCAGATGTGTTTGGCTGTGTGGGGGGGAGGATACCCATTCTTACTAGACGTATGTTGCTTGGGGCCTCTCAACCCCATTACCGGTGCATGTGGACATATATATTTTTATGTTCCCATTGTTATCTACAGATGTATGTCCGTATATACCTATATATATATATATATATATATATATATATATATATATATATGCTTACATATATATAACTTGCTGTATATATAGACATATAGATGTAAACATATATATCTATAGATGTATCTATTTATCTATTTATCTATATATCTATATATATATATATATATATATATATATATATATTTATATATATGTTTATATTTATATATATATATATATATATATATATATATATATATATATATATGTATATCTACATATATAGATATGTTATATCTATTTAAATATTAATATACATACACACACATACATCTGCATGTTGCAATACATTCCCTGTACTGTTGAATGACTGGGCTGGATGATATGTTTGTGAAAACATCAGGGTTATGTATATCTGACATGGCTTAGTGGTAAATTACTTTGTCTATGGTGTGCAGAGTCCTGGGTTCAAGACTTGCAGAGGTTGTTTATTTTGTTGCTGGGCAGAACAAGGGCCATTGGATACAGAGTGATTAAGGCACTTTTAAGCAGTTGTAAGTGGGTTTGCGTGGAGGTAAGCACTGCTAACTTCCAGTTACAGTTTTTTTATACTCAGCTTCTAAATTGCTTAACCTGTGTAGGCATTGCTTACCCCCATGCAAACAGGCTTAAACCCGTTTACTGCTGCTTAAAAGTGCTTACTCCCGCTTACCTCTGCGCTAATTTCTTTAAAAGAAAAGAAAACAGGGTTGATAGGAAAGTGGTGAAAAGGGGCACAAAGAGGGAAAATCAGTAGGGATAATAGCCAGGGATGTGCAGGAAGGGTGTAGGGAAGGTCCATAGTTGTCCTTTTCTCCTTCAGCAGCAGCTGTGCATATACACTGAATTTGGAGGCAGATTTGGACACTTCAACCCCTGGGAGAGGGGTGAGGGCAACAATAAAAAGTTGCGATGCCAATTAGACTAGATTATACATGTCCAGTAGACATGTGTGTGAAATGGACAGCTATGTATGGGGCGTGATTTTTTTGGGGGAAGAGATTGCCCCTTTTTTTCAGGTAGATAGTAGGTATATTTGGGGAGGAAGGTTGGGTATAGACAAGACAAACAAGATGCATACAGGGGCGGTATATGACACATGTGGGGGTGAACACCCTGATGGAGAGGGGTGTTGGGAATTCTGAAGCCCATGAGCCCCCTAGTGGAAACAGTGAGACTGAGGTCCCCACCCATGGGCAGTCACCACTGCACCTTCACAACCTCAAAGTTGGCTGTGCTGGGGGCGGTCGCAGTGCCAGGCTAACCCTCTAGCCGTGACACATGGCCCTCGAGCTGGTGTAGCAGATCAACAAACTGCTGGTTGAGCTTTCTATGCACTACAACCTGGACCTGGCGACAGGTTTCTGTCCACGGCCGCTCCCAGGGGGGGCGAGCCTCATCCCCTGAGGCGGTTTCACCCAAAGGTGGTGCAGGACCAACGGATGAGGAGGTCCCGGGATGGGCCCCATACATGCTGGTGCCCGGTGTCATGGCCAGCTGAGGTGGGACAGGTGGGTCCACTGGGACCGGCCTTCCCAAACGTGCTATAGTGTTTAGATTTTATCATCATATGTGGTTTAGTAATAGTCAACACATTCCAGGCTTAGGTATAACAGCATACATAGATATTCTCATTAACCCAGACACCAGATACGGAACAGTTGCATAGCAAACGGAACACATGCATATATGGCACCACAGTGGTAATAACAACAGCATGTAGGTACATTGATGGCACCATGCCACCAATTTTGGAATAATTCAATATAGCACATGCATGGAAACAAATTTAAATATTTATCAACCAATAGAGCATAATTAGAACAGTGGCATCATTACATACCAATTGAGGTGGGTATGTAGTTTATTGCTGGAGATATGGTGGGGGGAGAGAAAAATGAGAAGTTATGTACCTACCATAACATTCCATGTTAGTTGTCTTCTTCTTGCCTTCTTTCTTGCTG
The DNA here is from genome assembly GCF_019279795.1 of Protopterus annectens. NCBI lineage: Eukaryota > Metazoa > Chordata > Ceratodontiformes > Protopteridae > Protopterus > Protopterus annectens. The sequence goes on from NC_056746.1 coordinate 960,793,662, forward strand.
GATGGGTTCTGAGCCAATCCTCGGCTCCGACTTGGCCAATACTAAAGCTCGAGAGCTATTTCCACCGGCTCAAGGCTCCCCTATATCCCACAATGCTAGGCGGTAAATACCCAGATCTCGTTTGATAGCTGAAAGTATAGCAGTGCTGGTCTCCTAGAGACAGAGAAAAATGAAATCCACCTCTATAGAAACTACCTGTAGAACTATCAATCAGGGGCAATAGAGGTGGTTGATGCTGTGGAAGATAAAAGATCCCAAGGATCCTCTTTGTCTGTCCAGGCTAGGGGGATGGAGGGTGGGACGCAAGAAAGAAGGCGAGAAGAAAACAACTAACATGGAACGTTATGGTGGGTACATAACTTCTCAATGTTAAGTTGTCAATCTCGCCTTCATTCCTGCTGGATGGGACCGCGTCCCTAGCACCCTTATCCTGGGTGGCTCATCGGAACAGACTCTTGAGTACGGTGGAACCAAAGTTAGCCTGGTTTCTGGAGGCCATATCCAATTTATAATGTGAGATAAAGGTATGAGGAGAAGCCCATGTAGCTGCTTGACAGATGGAATCTATGGGCAGTCTGTCTTGAAATGCTAGTGACGTAGCTAACGCCCTGGTTGAATGAGCTCTAGATCATGATGGTAGCTTTTGGTGTCTGAGTTCATAAATGAAGGAAATTACAGAGGCCAGCCATCTCGAAAGGGACACTTTGGAAACTGGAAGGCCCATCTTGCCTTCCGCATAAGATAGGAATAGCTGGTTAGACTTCCTAAACTGTTTAGTCCTATTCAAATAATAACGAAGCTGGTGATGAACATCTAGGAAATGTAACTTTTGTTCTGCCTTGTTAGAATAATTAGGGAAGAAAACTGGAAGGTCGATTGTCTGATTCAGATTCGCCTCAGAAGAAACCTTGGGTAAAAAGGAAGGGTTGGTCCGAAGGGACACCCTGTCTCTGTGGAAAACTAAATATGGAGGACGACTGCAAAGAGCATGAAGTTCAGATACCCATCTAGCTGATGTTATGGCTACTAGAAAAAGGGTTTTCCATGAAAGCAATTTCAGAGAGCAGGAAGCAGCCGGTTCGAAGGGGGGGAGAATCAAGGAGGCTAGAACCAAATTTAAGTCCCACTGAGGTGGAGGGGTCTCTAATTGGGGGCTTAAGCAAAAAAGATATCTTTTAGAAAGGCTTTGCAAAGTTTGTGGGACATGATGCTGGAGTCTGAAAAGCCTACAAGGAAATTAGATATAGCCGCCAATTGGACTCTAATAGTAGACGAAGAAGAACCTGAGTGAAAAAGTTCTGCCAGGAAGTCTAGAATAGACTGGATAGGTGCAGTGAAAGGGTCTATGTTATTAGTTGTTACCCAGAAGGAAAAACGTTTCCACTTGCTATTGTAAATTCTTCTTGTAGAAGACTTGTGGGAGGCTATAAGGATGTTACGGACCGAATGGGAAATTAAGGGAAGCCTGGCTAGGGTAGGAAGTGGAGCAACCAAGCTGTGAGGTTGAGAGATGGGAGGGAGTGGTGCAGCTGACCCGACTGATGGGTCAAAAGATCTGGCACTGGATCCAGATGCCAAGGCTGCTCCAACAGAAATCGGTGAAGGAACGGAAACCATATCTGGCGAGGCCAGTAAGGAGCAATGAGGATCATGTCGACTCTCAATGCGGTAGCTTTCTGAATTACTTGAGAGATCAGTGGAAAGGGGGGAAAAGCATACAGAAGTCCCCGGGGCCAATCGTGGACTAGAGCGTCCCTGGCGGGTTGACCTGGTAGGGGAAAAAGGGTGAAGAAATCGTGACACTTGCTGTTTTGGGGAGTAGCAAAAAGATCGCAGCAAGGTCGGCCCCATTTCTGAAAGATTCTTCTAGCACTGACTGTTTGAGAGACCACTCGTGTGGTATAAGTATGGCCCTGCTCAACTTGTCCGCTATCACGTTGGACTTCCCGGGGATGTGCGTTGCTATCAGAAACCGCTGAGATGAGATCGCCCACTGCCAAAGTCTGAGTGCCTCTCGACATAAGGGATAAGACTTGGTTCCGCCCTGTTTGTTGATGTACCATACTACAGACATATTGTCTGTCTGAATTGCAATAGTCCCAGTGGGAAGAGAGTGCTGAAGGGCTTGCAACACTAAAAGTACTGCTCTCATCTCCAGGGCATTTATGTGCAAATGGCTTTCGAAAGGTTGCCATGTGCCCTGGACCGTCCTGCCCTGACAATGCCCCCCCACCCGATCAGGGAGGCGTCCGTTGTCACCGTGGCAACCGGAGGGGGGGGGGACGAATGATCTGCCCTGAAGAACTTGAGGGGAGGTCATCCACCAAGATAGATGCTTCTTGCATGATTGGGTCAGCAGAATACTATGAGACATTGGGAGCTGTTGGAAGGACCACTGAGAAAACAGCATCCACTGGAGGATCCGCATGTGAAAGCGGGCTAGGGGAAGAAGTGTAATGGCAGCTGCCATGAGACCTAAAACCTTCAAGACAAACCTGGCTTTGATCCTGTCTCATTGAAGAAGAATGTGAACATGTTTGCGGATATATGATACTCTTTGCTCTGTTAGTTTCGTGGAAAGATGAATTGTGTCTAAGGTGGCGCCTATAAAGGTAATAGCCTGACAAGGCAACAAGGCAGATTTTTCGAAATTTATGGAAATGCCTAGAGCTTGACAAGTATGAATGGTGTAGTCTCAGGATATGAGAAGTTGACGCCTGGTGGTAGCGGTAAGGAGCCAGTCGTCTAAATATGGAAACACCTGGAATCCTTGTCGTCTCAGATGAGCCATGACCACTGCCATGCATTTGGTGAACACTCGGTGGGCTGTAGTGAGACCAAAGGGCAGGGCTCCGAAATGATAGTGACTGGCTCCCAACCGGAAGCGGAGGAACCTTCTGGAGCGTCTGTGCATCTTGATATAATAGTACGCATCGTGAAGGTCTATTGAGCACATCCAATTGTCCTGACCCAAGAAGGGTAGAATGGACTGAAGCATGACCATCCAGAATTTTGTTTTGTTTACAGACTTGTTTAGTCTGCTGAGATCCAATATTGGTCTCCAGTCCCCTGTCTTTTTTGGAACCAAAAAGAATTTGGAGTAGAGTCCGGATCCTTGCTGGTCTGCCGGGACTGGCTGGATAGCTCTTTTTGACAGCAGCTTTGATATTTCTAGCGCTGCTTGTTCCCTTAGGCCGGGTGGAACATCTGGAAGGGGCCC